>NW_026691466.1:0-95810 GCF_020826845.1 Diceros bicornis minor
CAAACAGACCAGTATAAGAGAACACTATCTACACTGATGGAACAGCAATGGATACAAGGATAGGGACTTAATCATAGAGCAGAAGCAGCAACCAATTTGACAACGACTTTCCCGTGCAGCTACCCAGTCTAACTGCATGCGCAGCTTCTTGAGTGCTGGTGCCAAACACTGATATTTGGGAAACGAAAGGAAAAAATGTGCTAGAAGTCGTAGTGAGACAGATCTGCTCAGGTTGCTACTGAAGGGTCTACGGAACATAAAGCTAGAAATGTCCCTTAAACTAGTATACACACGGTTTTAGAACATAGAAGGGAGGCCTAGGACGAAGACAAGCATTTAGGAATTACTAGCAATTTAGGCGGTAACTGAAGTTATCAGAGGCAATCAGAGAGCAACCCGAGCACAAGGGGATTGAGGAAAGAAAAGTACCAAAAGTAGAATTTGAGGAACCATGATAATTGAAGAGGCTGACAGAAAAAAGGCCCACAAAGCCAGAGAAGGCGTTTTCTGAAAAGTAATAATAGGATCAGGAGAGGGTGGAGTCCTGGAAACTGAGAAAAGGGAAAGTTTCCACAACAAAAGACTTCAAAGGGGCTGGGAGGAGGGGGAAATGAGGAGTTGCAGGTACAAAGTTTCGGTCTCAGCTATGCAAGGTCATTAAGTTCTAGACATCTGCTGTACATCACGCCTATAGTTAACGATACTATATTGTACACATAAAACTCTGCCCAATCTCTAAGAGGGTAGATCTCATGTTCAGTGTTCTTTTCACAATAAAAAATAAAAAGAAAGGAAGCAAACCAAGAGACAAGAGGACAGAAACAAGCTTTTTTCCAGTGTTATGTATCCAGTTCTTTGTTCATTCATGTCTTCAGTATGACTGAGTGAGTACCTACTCTGCATGAAGATCAGTGCTAGGAGCTGGTAACCAAAACAAATGAGTAAAAGAATAGGAACACCTCTCAAGGAAATTTATTTTAATCTGAAAAAAGTAAAGAAAATTTAACTATATTTTCAAAAACCAAAAATATCAGTGAGAAAAGCGGCATTGTGTTCATTTTCGCCAATCTCTCTAACGTCCGGCTTAATAAAAATCAGCCGGATTAACAAAACCTAAGCTAACCAATGACCTAAGTGAAAATGGGGAAATAAGGATCCAAGAAAATTCTCTCCTCCATAAAAGCAACGAATAAACCGGCAAAAGTTGTAGAAGGTAACAAAGGCAATTGACAGAACATTTACACAAGGAAAACAGCAGAATCAGAGTGAGAGCGGTGATAGCGTGTGCTTTTCAGGGACCCTGTTCCCATTCCTCTCTCTGCAACGTGGTGGCGGCGGCGTGAGAACCGACAGTCTGCACTCAAGGCTGAAACCAGCAGCGTGGCAACCACTGGCGGGCAGAACCGGGCTGAGGTTCCCTCAGAGCCCCACTCCCAGGAAACTCTTTATTTGGCCTGTTGGGTGGTTCCCTGAAAGACCTCACTTGCAAGGACGTCTTTATTTGAGCTACCTCAGAGCTCACAGAGAATGAAAAGCCTTATCCTCAGAGGCGTTTGTCAAAAACATTTGAAGGCACTTGCTTAACTTAGTGGCTACCTGAGGAGGTGGATAATAGTTGGGGCAAACAACGTCCTAATCAAAAAGTTTAAAAGGAAAAGCTGGAGAATGAGATGTCCATAAAGATTTTTAAAAGCTCCAATATATTCCTGAGAATCTAGAAGGCCGCACACATGCGGAGAGCCATGCATATGTCCAGGAAAGATGTGAGAAGGCCCTAAGCTGTCACCTCTGGGTGATCTTGAGGTTTGGGGTAAGAAGGAAGTGACGGCTAAGGCCGAGCTGTAAACTGCCTGTCTGACTGCTGTAGGAATACCCTCACACGCACAGAGCCCCTTAGCAAAGACTGGGAGACTTACTGGTTCCAGGCATTTCAGGACAGAGACTTCAACTGCCACAGATCACAAGAAATACAGGCTCCACAGCATTAGCTCACAGAAGTCACTGAACAAATAAATTTCAACAGTGACCCCTATGGAGGGGAGAAATCCTGATTTCTAAAGTTGCCACACTGTTTTACTTAAAATGTCCAATTATCAATAAAAAAATTGCCAAACAAAGAAAAAAACAAGAAAGTAAGACCCCTACACAGGAAAACGTGTAATCAATAGAAACTGATTCCTGCATCTGAGGAAGCAGATGTTGGACTTACTAGGCAATGACTTTAAATCAGCTATTTTAAATATCGTCAAAGACCCAGAGGAAACAATGCCTAAGGACTAAAAGAAAGTATGAGAACAATGTTCCACTGAACAAAGAATATCAATCAAGAGATAGAAATTATAAAAAGGAACCAAATAGAAACTCAAGAGTTGAAAAGTACAATAACTGAAACCAAACTTGCACTAGAGGGATTCAAGAGCAGATTTGAGCGGGTGGAAGAAAGCGTGAACAAATGGACATAGGTCCACTGAAGTTACGCAGAGTGAGAAACAGAAAGAAAAAATAATGACAGAAAATGAACCGGGGGATAGCACCAAGTTTACAGACATACGTATAACGAGAGTCCCAGACAGAGAGGAGACAAAGAAAGGGTCTGAAAGAATATTTGAAGAAATAATCGACAAGAAGTCTCCAAACCACCAATCTCAAAAGCAGTAAGAAAGAAGTGACTCACCACATACAACAGTATTACAAGCATGGAGGACAGAAGGCAGGGGGAATGACATATTCAAAGTGCTAAAAGAAAAAGGTTGTCAATCAAGAATTCTATATCCAGCAAAAGTGGAAAAATTAAAACCTTCCCAGATAAACAAAAAACAGAATTTGTCAGAGGTAAAACTGCCCTACGAGAAATAATACAGGGACTGGTTCAGCAAATCTACAGAGACAGAAAAGTTGAGGGGCCTGGGGGTGAACAGAATGATGGGAGAAGAGAAAGTGTACAGAACTGCTTTTTTCTTTTTTTTTTTGGTGAGGAAGACTGTCCCTGAGCTAACATCTCTCACCAATCTTCCTCTTTTTGTTTGAGGAAGATTGTCCCTGAGCTAACACCTGTGCCCATCTTCCTCTATTTTCGTACATGGGAGGCAGTCACAGCACAGCTTGATGAGTGGCGTGTAGGTCCGCGCCCGGGATCTGAACCTGCAAATCCTAGGCCGCCAAAGCGGAGCACGCGAATTTAACCACTACGCCACCAGGCCGGCCCCCAGCATTGCTTTTCAAGTTGATGAAAATGTTCTAAAATCCACTGTGGTGCTGTTTGCACATACCTGTGAGTACACTAAAAAAATCACTGAATTTTACATTTTAAATGGGTGAATGGCATGGTATGTGAATTGAATCTCAATAAAGCTGTTTAAAAAAGAAAAAATGAGAGAAAAGGAAATCATTCCAAGATAATAGAGAAGATTAAAGGGCCAAAGATGGAAACTGTGGATGAGCCACGCGAAAGGACGAGGGAAAGAAGATGACTCCGTGAAGACATCAGCAGGAGAAGGACAGAGCCAGTGGAGGGTGTCACAGACAGTAACAGAGAAACTTTCCAGGACAGTGTGAGAAGTAGAGGCAAGTGCTACAGAAAAGTCAAGTAAGGAAAGGATTAGACAAGACCCAATGGATTTGATTATAACCAAGTCTCTGGTCACTGGAGATCACAGGCAAGTGGGGAGAGAAACCAAGGCCTCATGCACAAGTTTAGAGTGGGACGGGAAGCGTTGAAACACTTGAAAGAGAACAGGATTTTAAACTGCTGAGCTGACAATTTTAACAGGATTTTAAACTGCTGAGCTGACGATTTTAAACCGTCCTGAAAATCACGGGTACTCGAAATATTTATGGAGAGTAATTTTAAGGATAGTCATTTGATCCATCAGAAAAATGTCTCATTCAATCCCTGCGTTTGAGTTTCCGAAAAATAGTATTGACTGAGTTCACATTCAGCATTACGTCTTCTACCTTTACTGAAGAACAAGTAGAGGCAACACTCTATATTATTTTAGGGTTATTACTGGAAGTTGTTAACTAAATCACCTACTCGAAAACAACAAAGATATTTTTTTATCTTCAATTGTCTTTATAGCCTATGAGGAATCAGTTTGCTTTATCTTCTCACCAATGTTAACCTTTAAAGAATTATCATGTCGGATACCCTGACACAGCTATCAAAAACCTCAGAAATAAATTTGGAACTCCAAACATAGTACATTTGTAACGTCAGAGGACCTGCATATATCCACCCGCCACCTTTGCTGTGCTCTCCAACTGTATTTCTATATCTTCTCTGAACGCATCTGATCCATTTCTATTTCTACTTTTCCACGTTAACGTATAGACACTTAAGCCCTTATAAAATCCATTGTAACACAAACAGGTTATCAAAAATCGAACTCACCTGAGCTATGTTCATTTTCTGCTACTCCTGGAAGCATGTAAAGAACTGTGAAGGTTCAGCTGGGGAGGAGGAAAGAGAAACGGGGTCATGAGAAACCTGGTCGGTCTTACAACTCCTACATTCATCTGCCTAAAACTCTCATAACACGAGCTGGAGAAAAGCCTTCCCTATGGGAAAATACCCCTTGGACATTCTTGAGAAAGGGCAAGAAGGAACACACAGAGGTAGCACCACCTGAACGTGCATATGTATCTTCGACATGACTACGTGGACTTAACCTTGCATTTTCACTGACTAAGGTAAACTGCTTTTTCTTGACGAATTAACAATGTATATCCTCTTCTGACTAATTAACAACAACAAAATAAAACAACAGAGGATTAAACAAAGTCAGCAGCACCAGAGGTGAAACCCTCCACCTTCATTAAACCTAATGTTGTCAAAAAACTACTCAGGCTGGATTATTAATCAAGTTCTTGTCTTTCACCTTGAGTTAGAACTTCCACAGAAAACTCCCAGATACAGATGGGATGCTTCATGCAAGAAATAAATTTGTTTAACTTTTTGTTCTAAATTGGTTGCAGTTTCTAAAAAAGGCCTTCGGATAAGATGCTTATAGTACTCACACGCGTGTAAGTCAGCAGCACCACGCTTAGTTCTTGGTTCTGTCCTGGCTGACTCTACAAAAACCATTCATTTCAGGCCTGATAGTTTTGGGCTTCCAAAGGCGCCCAGTGTAGAAAACCCTTCTTCTACTATCATTTCGTTATTCTCTACGTTCAGGAAAGAGGCAGCATCGGCATAACTCTAGACGCCACACGTGCTGATGAACATGGTGTGAGGGCAGCTCGGAATCTGAAGAGTGAGGGCAGAGTGAAGGAAACAGGGTGCTGTTGAGGATTTTGTCAGCACTGGCTGGGTACACCTTCCCCGGACACCATGTCCTCACCAGCCATCCAGTGAGCTGCCTTTTCCTGGGCAGCCTGACAGTCACCCACCCCTCTCAACGCCCGGTTACCACCTTCTGCAAGCTGGTCCACAGTGTCCACTGTCACACAGTCTGTGATGGCTTCTGGACGTGGTGACATCATCCAGTCTGATTCATGCTATACAGGGATCAAGAACTGCTTCTGGTGGAACAAATCTGGACCTGCTCCCGTCTGGAACCTTCCGCCTCTGCTCTGAAGCTCCGGTGAGGGGTCTGTCAGAAAGGCTGTTCTTCCAAGTGGCAGTGTTCCTGAGACTCCCTTTCCTGCCTTAAAAGAGTTACTTTGCTCGAGAGGGGCTGGGACCTGGGCCTGAGAAACAAACTCACTCTATTTGAAACCTTCCTCTAACACTCGAAGCCTGACTCTTTTGCAATTCACTAGAAATGTAGTACCCAGTACTGTTGCCATTAGTTGCATGCAACTACTACACTTCAAGTGTGGCTACTGCCACAAGTCAAAACCACATTTTGGATGTACTGAATTAAATACATCAGTAAAATTAACTTCACATCCCTTTCTTTTTCCCGTTGCTACGGAAAACCTTTACATTGTGTATGGTTTGCATTACCTTTCTCTTGGCCAGCACTCCATTAGGTACCAGACGGTGTCTTTGAGGACGGAGACGGCCTGGACGGCGAGGCAGGGTCAAGAGCCGCCGTCTGACCCAGGGGCTCTGGAGAGAAGCCACAAATCCCAGCACACATTTCCCGCGCGCTGAGATTCTGTCCGCGTGCACTCCACAATCACCCCTCCGGGAATGTGGGGGAGAGGACACTCTACTAAGGGCTCCGAGGGCTGCCGCGTCGGGTTTGGGGCACGGAGGAGACGAGGCAGAGCCAGACGCAGGGAGTGAAACCTATTCGTATTGGCACCCTACCTCTCCCACCCGCCGGCTGGTGCCCTGGGGTCTACCATGCCGCCGCCAGGAGCTGCCTTCCACTGTGCACAACGGCACGTTTACACCGACAAGGAGGCTTGTCGTGAGGGTGATGCGAAAGCCCAGACGAAGGAAACGGGGTCTTCCGAAAGCCCCCTACACAGGGGTCAGCACGAGCCCCGGACACAACGTCCCCAGACCACCCTTTCGTTCCCCGGAGAGCTGCGCGCGCTGCTCCCAGGCGCCCCGCGCTCCCCGCGAACGCTCGGGGGGCGCAGCCCTCCCGCCGCCCGCAGCCCCGCCCCGGCCGCGCCGCGCCTCCCGAGTCCCGACCGAGAGCCCGCCCTGCGGGCCGGGACGCGGCGGGCGCACGGCGCTGGGGGAGGGGAGGACTCCCCGCTCCCGTCCGCGGACACGAGCCCACCCGACCCGGCAGGGCCTCAGCCGCGCGGAGCCCCGTCCCCGGCGCGCTCACCCCTGGCCGCAGCCTCCGCTCCCGCCTAGACCCGAAGACGCCCACACCGTTCCCGTCTCGAGCCGGACTGGCGGACGGGAGGAGGCGGGATGGGTGTGCGCGTGCGCAGAGTGAGCGCCAAGGACCCTTCCCAGAGTGCTGCGCGGGGCGCCCACGACATCCAAGACTACATTTCCCATAGCACCTTGAGAGCGCAGGAAGTAGCTTGGGAAGCCTTTCTGCTTCTTGAGCGGGTTGGAAGACGTGACAATTGAACCTAACTGCTGGAGACTTTTCCTGAATCCTAGAGGTTATGGGTTAGACTTTTACTTTATGACGTTACACACTGGAAAGCGTGGTTCTCGATCGGATCCTGGTTGGAAAAAGCAACAGTTGCAGGAGCCAATTGGAGAAATATGAATATGGACTAGATATTAGAAATATTAAGGAAAATTACCATTACTTTGGTCACTGATAACATTTGGACGACGTAAGAAATTGTTATGTTTTAAGGATACATGCTGAAACATTTACAATTATGAAATCATGGATTTGTAATTTACTTTTTAAAACTTCAGCAAAACAATTAGAGAAAGCAGATATGGCCAAAGGTCAAGAATCATTAAATCTGTGTAATACATGTATATAATGCTCATTTTACTATTTCTGCTATTCTGAGTGTTTGAAGACATGGAGGTGGGGGTGGGGTGGGGAGGAGATGGAGGGAGGTTAGGGTGCGTTTACTGTCCCTGCAGAAGTGTACCTTTTCAAATCAAGCTGCCAAGAGAAGGAAAGGCGCACCCAAGGCTCTCTTATGAATACGGCTGTGAAATAGAACAAATAGGAGAAAATGGAGCCAATATTAACATAAAAGAGTAACATCTGTGACCGGCAGCGTTTATGGCGGGGTGGGGGGGGTAGGGGGGTGGGGGCGGGTAGTTGGGAGGGGAGAGAGAATAAGCTAGCTGTTGAAACTTACACAAGTAATACATGAAAATACATAGAACTGAAAATAAGAAAATTATTATATCAATTTTGCATTTCCATGAGCAAACCTTTTTTGAAAATTAATGTGTGCACACGTCGACTTTTTAATAAATTAGAGGCCTACGGACACAATAACATAATTTTTTTCTAGTAGACTTTTTTAGAGCAGTTTTAGGTTTACAGAATGATTGAGCAGAAAGCGCGAAGAGTTCCCATATACCCCCTCTCCTCACCCCACACACAGTTTCTCCTATTATTAACATCTTACATTACATTAGTGTGGTGCATTTTATACACTTAATGAATGATACGTTATTACTTGCTAAAGTCCATAGTTTACATTAGCAGTCACTCTTTGTCTTGTACAGTTCTATGGGTTTTGCCAAATGCGTAATGTCATCTGGTGTAATATCCGTCATTATAATGGTGTAAAATCACCATTACATTATTGTACAGAATAGTTTCACCGCTCTAAAAATCTCCGGTGCTCTGTCTATTCCACCTCTCCCTTCTTGTTTTCTCCTCCTGAACTCTTGGCAGCCACTCATTTCTTTGCTGTCTCAATAGCTTTACCTTTTCCAGAATGTCCTACAGGAAGTAGCCTTTTTAGACTGGCTTCTTTCACTTAGAATTTGCGTTTAAGCTTTCTCCGTGTCTTTTTCTGGCCTGATAGCTCATTTCTATCACTGAATAATATTCCATTGTATGGATGTACACGGTTTGTTTATCCACTCATCTATTGGAGGACATCTTGCTTGCTTCCAAGTGTTTGCAATTATGAATAAAACTACTGTAAACATTTGTTGTGCAGGCTTCTGTATTGACATAAGTTTTCAAATCAACTGAGTAGATACCAAGGAGCACAATTGCTGGATTGTGTAGTGGAGACTATGTTTATTTAGCTTTATAAGAAACTGCCAAACTGCCTTCCAAAAATGGATGTATCATTTTACATTCTCACCAGCAACGAATGAGAGTTCTCATTGCTCCATATCCTCACCAGCATTAGGTGTTGTCAGTGTTTTGGATTTTGGCCATTCTAATACGTGTGTAGTGGTATCTCACAATTTGCGGTTCTGTAATAACATCTGATGCCGGACTTCTTTTCATGTGCCTGTTTGCCATAAGTATATCTTCTTTTGTGAGGTGTCTGTTCAACTCTTTCACCCATTTTTTATTGGGTTGTTCATTTTCTTATTGTTGAGTTTTAAGAGTTACTTATATATTTTGGATAAAATTCCTTTACCAGATGTCTTTTGCAAATATTTTCTCTCAGTCCGTGGCTTGTCTTTTCGTTCTCTTGACGTTCCTTCACAGAGCAGAAGTTTTTAATTCTAGTGAATTTAAACGACCACTTTGTTCATTCATGGATTGTGCTCCTGGTGTTTTCTACAAACTCATTGCCAAACTCAAGGTCTCCTAGATTTTCTTCTGTGTTATCTTCTGGAAGTTTTATACTTTTGCGTCATATTTTTAAGTTTATGATCCATTTTGAGTTAACATTTGTGAGAAATGTAAGGTCTGTGTCTACATTTTTTTTTATGTGGATGTTCAATTGTTCTAGCACCGTTTGTTAAAAAGACTATCTTCTTTGCTCCTTTGTCAAAGATCAGTTGATAATATTTATGTGAGTCTGCTTGTGGGCTCTCTATTCTGTTCCATTAATGTTTTTGTCGATTCTTTCTCTAGTACCACACTGGTTTGACCACTGCAGCTTTATAGTAATTTTTGAAGTCAGGTACCGTCAGTCCTCTGACTTTGTTCTTTTTCAATACAGGCATTGCTCAGAGATGTTGCCGGTTCGGTTCCAGACCACCATAATAAAGCAAATGTTGCAATAAGGCGAGTCACGTGAATTTTTTGGTTTCCCAGTGCAGGTAAAAGTTATGTTGACACTACACTGTAGTCTAAGTGTGCAATAGCATTATTCTAAAAAAGCAATCTACATACCTTAATTAAAAGATACTTTATTGCTAAAAATTGCAAACCATCATCTGAGCCTTCGGTGAGTGGCAATCTTTTTGCTGGCGGGGGGACTTGTAAAAAAACTCAGTATCTGAGAAATGCAATAAAACGAGGTATGCCTGTATTGAGTTGGCTATTCTGGATCTTTTGCATTTCCATATAAACTCTGAAATCAATTTATCGGTGTCTGAAACAATAACTTGCCGTGATTTTGATTGAGATTGAGTTGAATTTATTGATCAAGTTAGTTGGAACTGACATCTTAACAATTGAAAGTTGCTATCCATTAACATGGAACATCTCTCCATTTACTTAGTTCTTCTTTGGTTTACTTCATCTGAGTTGTAGTTTTCCTCATATAGACCTTGTACGTATTTTGTTAGATTTATTTCATTGTTTTGGTGCTAATGTAAATAGTATTGTGTTTTTCACTTCAAATTTCAATTTTTCATTGCTGGTTTATGCGAAGGCAATTGACTTTTGTATAATAATTTTGTATCCTGCAACCTTGCTATAATCACTTTTTAGTTCCGGGCTTTTTTTTTTTTGGTCAATTATTTGACATAGGCAATAATGTCATCTATGAACAAAGATAGTTTCTTTCTTTCTTCCCGGTCTGTATGCCTTTTATTTCATTTTCTTGTTTTGCTCTGTTAGCTAGGACTTCCAGTAGCATGTTGACTAGGAGTGATGATGGGACATCCTTCCCTTGTTCTCTGTCTTGGGGAAAATAATTTAATTTCTCAGCATTAAGTATGATGCTGGCTGTCAGTTTTCTGTAGATGTTCTTTATCAAGTTGAGGAAGTTCCCTCTATACATTATTTCCTGAGAGTTTTCATCATAAATAGGTGTTGGATTTTGTGAGATGCATTTTATGCATCTATTGATAGGATCATGTGCTTTTCTTCTTTAGCCCATTGATATCAATTGATTACATTAATTGATTTTCAGTGTTGAAAAAGCCCCTTGCGTACCTGGGATAAATCCCACTTGGTTATGGTATATGATTGCTTTTATACATTTTTGGAGTCAATTTGCTAATATTTTGTTGAGAGATTATGCATCTATATTCATGTGTTCTGTACTTTTCCTGTCTTGTAATGTCTTTGTCTGGTTTTAGTATTAAGGTAATGCTGGCCTTATAGAATGAGTTAGGAATTGTTTCCTCTGCTCTATTTTATGGAAGAGATTGTAGAGAATTAGTATCATTTCTACCTTAAATGTTTGGTAGAATCCACCAGTGAACCCATCTGGGCCTGGAGCATTTTTAGAAAGGTTATTAATTATTGATTCAATTTCATTACTAGATATAGGCCTATTCAGATTATCTATTTCTCTTTGTGTTTGTTTTGGTAGATTTTGTTTCACTTCATCTAGGTTATTAAATTTGTGGACATAGAGTTGTTCATTGTGTACAGAATTCTAGGTTAGTGGGTTTTTTCCTTCAACACTATATATTTCACTCCACTTTCTTCTTGCTTGAATGGTTTCTGGAGAGAAGTCCAAAGTAATTCTTACCTATTTCTCTATATCTAACGTTCCCCGTCTACCGCCACTATCCCTGGCTTCCTTCAAGGTATTCTCTTTGTCTTTGATTTTCTAAAGTTTGAATATGATATGCCTAGGTGTAGATTCTCTGGCATTTTGCCTAGTTGCTGTTCTGCGAGCTTCCCAGATCTGTAGTTTGGTGTCTGTTACTAACTTTGGAAAATTCTCAGCCATGATTACTTCAAATATTTCTTATGTTCTCTGTTCTTTCTCCTTCTAGCATTCCCATTATGCGTATGTTACACCTTTTGTAATTATCCCACAGTTCTTGGATATTCTATTCCATCTTTTTCATTCTTTTAGCTTTTTGCATTTAACTTTTGGAAGTTTCCATTGACATGTCATCAAGCCCACTGATTTTTTTTTCCCTAGCCATGTTCAGTCTATTGATGAACTCATCAAAGCGTTCTTCATTTCTGTTACAGTGTTTTTGATTTCTAACATTTTCTAACTTGATTCTTTCTTAGAGTTTCCATCTCTCTGTTTACATTACCCGTCTGTTCTTGCATGTTATTTCCTTTTTCCATTACAGCCATTAGCACATTAATCATAGTCACTTTAATTTCAAGTCTGGTAATTCCAAAATCTCTGCCAAGTCTGAGTCTAGTTCTGACGCTTGCTTTGTTTCTTCAGACTGTGATTTTGTGTTTTATCATGCATTGCAATTTTATTTTGAAAGATGAACATGATATCTCAGGTAAAAGGAGCTGAAGTAGATTGGTCTTTAGTGTGAGCTTTTATGTTTATCTGGCTAAGAGTTAGGCCATTTACTGTTTGCTGTAGCTGTACATGCTCGGAGGCTAAAACTTCCTCTAGTGTCCTTGTTTTTTGTCTCCTCTGTTGTGTTTGTCCATAAATAGGGTCCGAGGCTTTCAATTCTTTCAGCTATAATCCCTTGCTGTTATGCAGGAGTGCTACTGATCTGGGGGTAATGTGTAGGAGGAGGGCAAGCCTTCTGTAGTCCTATGATTAGGTCTCAATCTGTTTGTGAGCCTGAGTTCTGTATTTGAGCTGGAGTTGGGTGTTTTCCTTCCCCAGGTTGGATAGGCTTTGATAAAATCTCATTAGGTTAGGCTCTGGTAAAATAGTTTCCCTTGAGGGCAGGCCTTGTTTAAGGAGGAGAGACCTCTGGGCATATTTCGACAATGGTGGCCTTTCCCCTCCCCGCTGTGGGAGGCACTGGAGGATTTTTCTCTGATCTTTGTAGTGAGGAACTGGTAGGGTTCTTTCAAGAAAAACTGTGGAAAGTGTGGGGGCCTCCCTAAGACTGGGATCCTTCAGAGTTTTTTAACTCTAACTCTAGTCTACACTGAGCCTCCAGCAGTTTATCAGTTACAGTTTAAATATACCGGTAAGCTGTGATTCTCTATAATTGCCTGTCTGTTTGTCAGTTTTCAGGACAACAGTTTGTCTTATGATCTCAATTCTCGGGTGACTCTGAGAAGAGTTGTTGGATTTCATTTTGTCCAGCTTTATTCTTGTTGTGAGGATGGGAGTGAATACGTCCAAGCTCTTTACATGTCAGACAGAAACCAAAAGTTTATTTTTGTTTATTGTATTTTGAATTTCATTGCTTTTAAGCTGTGTGAACAGATCTTTTGAAGTTTAGTCAGACTTCACAGGTGATGCTCTGTGCTTACCTTGCAAGTGTTGATGTAATTCTCAGGGTTTCTTTTCTTAACTTTCCATATATTTTTTTAAAGTAGTGCAAAATGTTTTATCATTTCTGGGGATTCCAATGTAACTTCAATCTTTTGATGCTGTGGCTGTTTCATTAAGTGTTATTTCAAACTAATGATGTAGAATTATTTGGCCAAATGAATTGGTCTGTGATGCCTTTTAAATAGTAGCATAAGGCTTTCCAAATGCGATCAATAAAAATGCTGAAGAGTTGGCTTTGTAAAATAGGCATTTTTGATATTAACAATTTTTTTTGCTTAATGTGTAAGGTTAGTGGAATGCAAGAAAAAAATAATGGTTTCTGTGAAACATTTTCTCTGACCAGGGAAATTTTAACAAGGCAAATAAATTACTTTTAAGTATGTACCCTGATAGTTATCTCAGGTAGGTTGTTTGCTTTAGGATCCTTTTGATGCCATGTGATGTGTTTTTATCCTTTTTACAGCAAAAGCCTAACTGGATGTCCTATTTTAGGTGTAGATAGCACAGCGGTTGTCAAGAGGGAAGAAATGATTAAATATTTTGTTATTCTTTTGTGCTAATGATCATGCTTTAGAATTAGAATGCTACCCTAGAACTAGCAAACAGAAAAACATTGTTGCAGTAAAATGGCAAAAGCAAAAAGAAGGGTTTGTCTTCAAACGTAAGCTAAATGTGAATTGAAGCAGAATAACTGGCTACTAGTTCTCCTTTAAGTAAATTTTTAAGTTTTTAAAGGGTAACTGCAAGAGATTGAAGGACCACAAAATGGCCCCAACTTGTCTTGGTATCACATCTTATACACCCTTTCTATAGGGCCAATTTGCAATTGGAATGCTTCTTTTTTATACCTTTTCATTTAGACTTTTATTTTAATGGTGTTTGCATCATTAAACACGCGTGCGCGCGCGCGCGCACACACACACACACACGATAAAAACGGATCTGGGTCCAAGCTGGGTCACAATTTGCATCATCAATACAAGTGTTAAATGTAAAGGAAAATCAGTTTGGAAACTATGAAATTCCTGACTCATAAATACAGATATTTCTTCTTTAGTGTATATTAGATAATCAACTTTTACTGAAATTTTAAATTAAAATACATGCTTCTAAAACTACAGTAAATTAAGTTGAATTCTAAAATTTGTACTTGTCTAGTCAGTGGTGGGTGATTAGTTACCCACCTCAAATATGATTTCTTTTTGTTCTGGAGTGGGTTGCCAGTCCTCCCCATTTCCATAGACCAGAACCTCCCTTCTCAGGAGGTAGAACTGAGCAGTTATTCATTTATTTATTCCTGGTCTTTTTAGAGCTAAAATTTTTTGCAAGTCCTTGCGGGTCTGAATTGTATAGTTCTGATGAAAATCACATGACCATGGGGAAATGTATCTTTTCTTTTTTTCCCATTTTAAAGTTGTGACATAATTGTTTCTATGCATCCCAAATAGTTCTGTTTTGTTAAAGTACAGACTTAACATAGCACGTTCCCTCTACATTCACCAACACATAAATACTTCATATATGTTCATACTTCCTTAGTACATTTAATAAATCTTCGTCCCTCACTTATTAATATTTTTCCAGAAATGTGATCGCTCTTTATAGGATGGGGAATTCTGCCACTAGAAATATCTGAGCTAAATGCTTTCCTTGTCTACGTAAGATTTGGAAATAAGCTCTGACTTTAAAGTCAGGTAAACATGTGTTTTAATGCCTATATACTGTGTAAAAAGACTTTTGGACAGATTGATAAAATAATCATAAAGCCATCTGTGTGGTCAAGAGTTAAGTTTTTGTTTTCCTGATGCCACAAATTTGTGTCTATATACATAAATATTTCCAGTAGACCCATGTGATCCATTCCACAGCTTGGGAATGATTAGCAGCATATTTATTTTCCATCTCTTAAGCTACACATTCTTCCCTGAGGAAGGAGAGTCCAGGATATCTCTTCCTAAAGTCATCTCCTTCTGCCTGTGCAAGAACGCTCACACCTTACTCAGCTCAAAGGAGCCAGTCTAGTTTTGAACCTGGAGATAACTGGGAATGACTGTTCCGCTGGGGAAAGCCATTGCTCCATTCTGCACAAGCTCTGGGGATCAAGACCTGCCGCTAAGACTTTAGTAGTCATTGGTCTAAAGCCGACCATCTTGGCCTCCTTTCCCTCACCAAACATTTGCTGACGTATAAAAATGTGACTTGAGTGGAGCTCATGAACTATGAACAGCAGGCTCTAGAGAGTTCTTGTAAATCTCTTCCTCTCGGACAATGTTATGGTCACCTACAGAGGCAGATGGACCCCACACGAATGTGGTTTGGGTGTTGAGACTGATGATGCCATGCGCACACCAAGAGTATATGAAAGTCGTATTACTTACATCATGGAGGTCTCCAGGGAGAAGAGGACAGGCCCCTCAAGCAGGTCTGAAATGGCTTGAGGGAGCAAGGAAAGGAGACTGGCCTGTGTTTTTATTGTGGCTAGGGAGTGGGTCGGGTGAGGGTTCCCAGGCCTGGGCAGGGGATTTCGAGGTTTGAATCGCCTGCCAGTGCCAAAGGAAGAATCATTCAGGCTTTCTTACCAGTTTGCCTAGATGTGTGCACAAGGAGAAGAGGGAGGGGTGAGGCTTCAAAGCTCTCAGCAGTCAAACATCAAAAATGGTGTCCTACTCTCTTCATTACAGATAAATACTCAAAGGGAATAAACAGTCCTTTGCTACCTTTGGTCGTTGTTTATGAGACTGGACTGTAGCCTCTTATAACCGTAAAAAGAGCTCGTAGAGGTTAAGCCAACATGCTGAGTAGGTGACAGAGTCTTGATGTCATTAGTTTATTGAATGATCACATCCTGAGTGACTCACCTCCAGGCTTCCAGTTATTTCAGGAAATAAATTGTCATAGAAGTTAAGCTAATTGGGTTGGTGACCATCCATGATAGCATTACACTCCTCTGTTACTCTTATCTTTTTTTTTTTTCCCCTCATAGTTCTTTCACTACGTAAAGTTTCCTAAGTGTGTCTGTTTCAACAGCAGGTCAGCTTCCTGAGGACAGGGACCTTGTGTTTGTTTCACTGATCATACATGTGCTCAAACACTTCTTGAATAAAGGAAAAAGTACCTACACCTGCCAGATGCTACTAGGAAGTGGATTTCTGGTGCTAACAAGACATTGCTTGCCTTCCTGGAGCTTAGAGTCTAGAGGTAGAGATAAGGACTATGATGGGAGCAGAAGGCAAGGACAGGAATTCTCAAGGTAGTCAGAGAAGGCTTCTCTGAAGAGGTGACACTGAGACTGAGACTTGAAGGATGGCAAGGAGGAAACCATGTGAGCAATGGAGGAATAAGCCCCCAGGCAGGAAAACCAAGAGCCCTCATATAGGGAAGATTTTATTGCATTTAAAGAAAATATAAATGCCACCACGCTCAGACACTTGAAGCCTTTAACAATGTTCCTTTGATTCGCTCAGAGAAATAGCTAGAACAAGTCAGGCTATGGAACCACCTCCTCTTTTGTCTCAGCTAGATTGTCAAGCAAATCTCAGTAATGAAGAATCCAAAGCAAAGTGCACTTCTTTCCTTTATAAAGTCACCATTTCTTATTCAAAAGAGAAGTTCAATAGATGAAAATGTTCATCTCTCCTAGGTCTGCTGGACCAAGACAAGGATAATCAAAGCAAGAGCAAGAACCCGCGAGAAAGAATATCAGTATCCCATTACACATCCACCAGAATGGCTGATATTTACAAGTCTGGAGGGATATAAGTTGGCATTAGATCTTTAGAAAACCATTCTGAGTTATTTAAGTATTTATGGAGTGAAAGAGATGTGCGCCCTATACCCTGTCTTCCAACCTGCAAGGATCTAGGAAAGAGAAGGAGCTGTGAGGATCAGATCTCCGGGTTAACTGGGTCACTTGAAGGGGTTTGTCAGGCTGAGACAGAAAGATGCAACCCTTAGCTGTTTGGCACTTTCTGTCAATTGCCTGCTCAGAGGAAAAAGCGCAGCGTCTAGTCTACTCCCAGCTCTTATCCCAGGGATGTTCCTGCATTTTCCCCCACCCCCGCGTCCCCCTGTAAGCGAGGCTTCTTTCAAAACCCCATCCTCGTGAAGGAGAACTGTCCGGGTGGGGCGGGGCGGAGAGTAAGCGCCCCCCTGGGGTTCCTCCACCTCCAGCACTTCCGGAAACTGCCCAGAGTCCCGCAATCCCACGAAAGTGGGGAATAGGAGTGCGCGCGCGCGCGCGTGTGTTGGAGGAAGCAGGGTGGGTGGAGGGAAATCCCAGAGAATGGGACCAAGAGGGTGAAAGAGAGGAGTGGGCCTGGGAGGGACCAAGGGCTACAAGCCCAGCAAAGCAGACCCGGTGCTCTGGCTCTCCTCACTTAGTCCTGTTCCCCGGGGCTGGTCCCCAGAAGCAGAGGCCAGGGGGGGAGTTTGAATGCTGCTCTCTTGATTCCAGTCGTGGGGACCATGGCCTCCGTGGAAGGCGAGCGCGAGAATGAGGCGTTATTGTCTGTTGGGTATAGAGTTTCAGCTGGGAAACAGCAACCCCAGCAACCATCATTCTACTTTCTGATTCTATGAATTTGACTACTCTAGGTACCTCGTGTGAGCGAAATCATGCAGTATTTGTCCTTTTGTGATTGGCTATTTCATTTAGCATAATGCATTCAAGGTTCATCCATGTGGTAGCAAGTGTTGGAATTTCTGAATATACTCCGTTGTATGTATGTACCATATTTTGTTTCTCCATCCCTCAGTTAATGAATACTTGGATTGCTTCCACATTTGGCTATCGTGAAATAATGCTGTTATGAACATGGGTGTACAAATATTTGTTCGAGTCTTTGCTTTCAGTTCTTTTAGGTATGTACCCAGAAGTAGAATTTCTGGATCATACGATAATTCTCTGTTTAATTTTTTGAAGAACCACTATACTGTTTCCCACAGCAGCTGCACGGTTCCAGTGATGCACAAATGTTTCAATTTCTCCACATCCTCGCCAACACTTGTTATTTTCTGTTTGTGTGTGTGTGTGTTTTAAATAATAGACATACTAATGAGTGTGAAGGGGTATCTCATTGTGATTTTGCTTTGCATTTCCCTAATGACTAGTGATATTGACCATCTTTTTCATGTGCTTTCGGCCATTTGTATATCTTCACTGGAGAAATGTCTATTCAAGTCCTTTGCCCATTTTTGAATCAAATTGTTTGGTTTTTTTGTTGCTGAGTTGTAGGAATTCTTCATATGTTCTGAATGTTAATCACTTATCAAATATATGATTTGCAAATATATTCTCTCATTCCGTGGGTTGCCTTTTCACTTTCAATAATGTTTGATGCACAAAACTTTTTAATTTTTATGAATTCCAATTTACCTATTTTTTCTTTTGCTGCCTGTGCTTTTGGTATCATATTAAGAAAAGCATTGCCAAACCCAACGTCATGAAGATTTTCCCCTGTTTCGTTCTAAGAGTTGTGTAGTTTTAGAGCTTACATTTAGGTCTTGATCCATTTTGAGTTAATTTTTGTATATGGTGTAAGATAAAGGTTCCACTTAATATTTTTTTTGCACGTGAATACCCAGTTTCACAACACGATTTGTTGAAAAGACTGTCCTTGCCCCATTGAATCGCCTTGGCATCCTTGTCAAAAATCATTTTAGCGTGTGTGAAAGGTTTATTTCTGAGATCTCTACCCTATTCCATTGGTCTGTATGTCTGACTTTATATAGCAGAACCACACTATTTTGATTACCATAGCTTTTGTAGTAAATTTAGAAATCAGCAAGTGTGAGATCTCCGACTTATTCTTTTTCAAGATTGCTTTGGCTATTCAGGGTCCATATGAATTTTAGAAAATGAATTTAGGAGATTCCATATGAATTTTAGGGTGGATTTTTCTATTTCTGCAAACAATGTCATTGGGATTTTGTTAGGGATTGTACTGAATCTGTAGATAGCTTTGGGTAGTATTGTCATCTTAACAGTATTAAGTCTTCCGGTCCATGAACGTGGGATGTCTTTCCATTTACTATGTCTTCTTTAACATATTTCAGCAACCTTTTTGTAGTTTTCGGTGTATAAGTTTTCACCTCCTTGGTTAAGTTTATTCCTAAGTATTTTATTCTTTGTGATGCTATTGTAAGTGGAATTGTTTTCTTAATTTCCTCTTCAATTGTTCATTGTTAGTGTATAGAAACACAACCGATTTTCGCATGCCAATTTTGTATCCTGCCGCTTTGCTGAATTTGTTTATTAGTTCTAACAGGTTTAATGTGAAATTTTTAGGATTTTCTGCATATAAGATCATGTTTCCTGAGAACAGAGGTCATTTAACTCCTTCCTTTGCATTTTGGATGCTTTTTCTTTCTTTTTCTTGCCTAATTGCTCTGGCTAGGACTCACAGTACCATGTTTGATAGACGTAATTGACATTTTAATAGCCGTAGCAAGGACGTCCTTGTCTTGTTCCTGATCTTATGGGAAAAGCTTTTATTTTTTCACCGTTGAGTATGATGTCGGCTGTGGGTTTTCATATATGGCTTTTATTTTGTTGGTGTCGTTTCCTTCTATTGCTAGTTTGTTGAGCGTTTATGTCATGAAAGGATGTTGAATATTATCAAATGCTTTTTCTCCATCAATTGAGATGATCATGTGATTTTGTTTTTCTTCCTTCTCTTAATGCGGTGTATTACATTGATTGATTTTCATATCTTGACCCATCCTTGCCTTTCAGGATTAAATCCCACGTAGTCATGGTGTATGGATCTTTAAATAGATTTTTTTTTTTTAAACTTTTATTTATTTACTTTTTCCCCCAAAGCCCCAGTAGATAGTTGTATGTCATAGCTGCACATCCTTCTAGTTGCTGTATGTGGGACGCGGCCTCAGCATGGCTGGAGAAGCGGTGCCTTGGTGCGCGCCTGGGATCCGCCCGCAGCGGAGCGCGCACACTTAACCGCTAAACCACGGGCCGGCCCCTAAATAGGTTGTTCAATTCAGTTTGATAGTGTTTTCTTGAGGATTTTGCATCAATATGCATAAGGGATATTGGTCTGTAGTTTTCTTTTCTTATGCTGCCTTTGTCTGGCTTTGATATGAGGACAATGCTGGCCTCTTAGAATGAGTTAGAAAGTGTTCCCTGCTCTTCAATTTCTTGGAAGAGTTTGAGAAAGATTAGTGTTAATTTTTCTTTAAGTGTTTGGTAAAATTCACCAGCTTAGCCATCTGGTCCCGGGCTTTTCCTTGGAGATTTTTGATTTGATTACTAATCCAATTTGATTTTATTTGATTTTGATCTGATTACTGATTCAATCTCCTTACTAGTTATGGGTCTGTTAGATTTTTCTATCTCTTCATGATTCAGTCTTGGTAGATGTGTGTTTTCAGGAGTTTGTCCATTTCATCTAGGTTTTCCAATTTGTTAGCATACAATTGTTTATAGTACTCTCTTATGATTATTTTCATTTCTGTACAATCAGTAGTTTCTGATTTTAGTTATTTGAGGATTTTTTCTTTTTTCTTAGTCAATATGGCTAAAAGTTTGTTGATTTTGTTGAACTTTTAGAAGAACCAATTCTTGGTTTTGCTGATTTTTTTCTCTTCCCTGTTTTGTTTATCTTGGCTGTAATCTTTATTATTTTCTTCCTTCTGCTAGCTTTGGCTTTCATCTTTGCTTCTTTTTACGGTTCCTTTGGGTGTAAAGTTTGGTTGTTGATTTGAGGCATTCCTATTTTTTTTGATGTAAGTCTTTCCAGCTCTAAGTTTCCCTTTTAGCACTGCTTTTGCTGCATTCCATGTTTCTGTGTGTTGTGTTTTCATTTTCATTTGTCTCAAGATATTTTTGAATTTCTTTTTTGACCAATTATTTGTTTAAGAGTGTATTTAATTCCCACGTATTTGAGAATTTTCCAGTTTTCCTTTCACTATTGGTTTCTAGTTTCTTTCTGTTGTGATCAGAAAAGATACTTTGTATGATTTAAGTCTTTTAAAATTTATTAAGACATTTTGTGGCCTAACAAATGTTAGAAAATGGAAAATGTTCCATGTAAACTTGCAAAAATGTGTATTCTGCTGTTGTTGGGTGGTGTGTTCTGTGTCTGTCTGTTGTGTCCAGTTGGTCTATAATGTTGCTCAAATCCTCTATTCCCTTGTTCATCTTCTGTCTGGTTGTTCGATCCATTATTTAAATATCCTAATATTAGTATACAGTTCTCATTTTTCCCTTCAAGTCTGTCAATATTTGCTTCATATATTATGGAGCTCTAATGTTTGGTGTGTATATGATCATAATTGTTACGTATTCTTGGTGAATTGACTCTTTCATCACTATATAATGTCCTTCTTTGTTTCCTGTAACAATTTTTGACCTAAGGTCTATTTTTTCTAATGTTTGTGTACCCCACTTGATCTCTTTTGATTGATATTTGCGTGGAATATTTTTTCTAACCATTCACTTTCAACCTATGCGTGTCCAGAGATATAAAATGAGTATCTACAAGAGTATAGAAAGCGCATAGTTGGGTCTTGTTTTCTTTATCTAGTCTGCCAACCTTTCTTTTGACTAGAGATTTTAATCCATTTATATTTAAAGTAATTGCTGATAAGCAAAGACTTCTGCCATTTTGCTGTTTGTTTTCTTTTTTGTTTTTCATTTGCGTCATTGTCCCTTCTTTTGTGCTTAATTGATTTTCTGTACTGTATCATTTTGATTCTCTTCTCATTTCCTTTTTCTGTATATTTGATAGTTATATTCCTAGTGGTTACTCTGGGGTTACAGTTAACATTGTAAACTTTAGCAATCTATTTTGAATTAATACCAATTTGGTTTCAAAAATGCACAAGTTAGTTTCAGCAGTATTCAGTTGAGCTCTGGTACAGCTCAATCCCTTTCCCTTTGTGTTGTTATTGTCACAACATACATCTTTATACATTGTGTGCCCATTGACATAGATTTGTAATTATTGTTTTATGCATTTGTCTTTTAAATCATACAACAAGAAAAGAGAAGTTACAAACCAAAATGCAACAATACTGACCTTTATATTTACTTATTTCATTATGTTTATAAGTATTTATTTCTTCATATGGCTTTGAGCTACTATCTGGTGTTCTTTCATTTCAGCCTGAAGGACTCCCTTTAGCACTTCTTAGGGCAGGTATAGCAGTAACAAACTCTTTTCTTTTACTTATCTGGGAATATCTTAATTTCTTCCTCGTTTTTTGAAAGACAATTTTGCTGGATACAGAATTCCTGATTGATGGTTTATTTCTTTCAGCACTTTACATACGTCTTCCCACTGCTCTCTGGCCTCCATGGTCTCTAATGAGAAATTGCTTGTTAATCTTATTGAAGATCCCTTGTAGTTGACAAGTGACTTCTCTCTTACTGCTTTCTAGATTCTCTCTTTGGCTTTGGCCAATTTGAGTATAATGTGTCTTGGTGTGTATCTCTTTGTGTTTATCCTACCTGGGATTTGTTTAGCTTCTTCGGTGTATACATTTATGTATTTAATCAAATTTGGAAAGTTTCAGCCATTATTTCTTCAAATATTCTTTATTCCCTTTTCTCTCTCTCCTCTCCTTCTGGCAGTCTCACTACACATATGTTCGTATGTTTGATGGTGCTTCACAGGTTTCTTAGGTTCTGTTCACTTTTGTTCATTCTTCTTTTTTCTGTTACTCAGACTGGATAATTTCAAATGACCTATCTTCAAGTTTGTTTATTCTTCCTTCTACCTGCTCACATCTGTTTGAAAGCCTCTAGTTACTTTTTCATTTTGCTTATTGTACTTTTCATCTCCAGAATTTCTGTTTCTTTTTACAGTTTCTATCTCCTTATCGATAGTCTCTATTTGTCCATACATTGTGTTCTCAGTTTCATTCAGTCCTTTGTCCATGGCTTCCTTTTAGCTCTTTGAACATATTAAGACATTTGATTTAAAGTCTTTAACTAGTAAGTCCAGTGTCTGTTCTTCCTCAGAGATGGTTTTTCTTAATTTCCCTTTTCCCATAAATAAGCCATCTTTTCTTGTTTCTTTGCATGCCTCAATTTTTTTTTTTTCGTTGAAAACAGGATATTTTTTAATATTATAATGTAGGCACTCTGGAAATCAACTTCTTTCCCCTCCTCAGGGTTTGTTATTGTTGCTTGCTGTGAGTTGTAGTTGCTTTTCTGTTTAATGATATTTATAAACTAATTTTTCAAGATTATTTTTTTTGTCTTACATGGCCTCTGAAAGCTTTGTTCCTTTAGCTTGTGGTCATCTCGTGGTTTGGCAGAGATTACTTAAAAACCATGTTTAAGTTGTCTCTTTTTTGGCTTATCACTTGCTTGATTACATTGTTTATTGTTTTCCATAGTTCTGACAAAGTTGATTCTGAGGTTTGGTGTTTATTTATTTATTTGATGTTTTTAGTGTTTCTGTGGAGAGACAGGCCCTTGAGGCTCTCTACTCCACTCTTTTTGTTGACATCACTCAACAGCTCTAAAGGCCATAACATCCTGATTATCCATATAGGCTATCTTTGCAATATTAGTTATCTGATCTCTAACGCTGAAGAGCCTTTTCTCTTTTTTGAATATTGATGGTGCAGTTTCACAGTTATGGGCCTTTTTTTTTTTTTGAAGAACATATATCCATGCCCAGATTTCGTGGTTTTCTAGAAACTTTCTCTGGCTCTGTAGAAAGCTTTTTTGGTGGTGAATAAAACTTGCCACAAATATTTTCTTCATTTTTTGCTTTTTTGTAAGAGATTATCAAGTTGATTGACTTCTAAAACTGAGAAAAAATTTAAAATTTCTTAGAAGTCCCAGCCTTTTTATGGAATAGGGCTTATATATCTGTGCTCTATGCCCTCTTGTTAATTAGACACCTGTTTCTGGCCTAGTATCCAAAGGATAAAGTAATCCCAAGTGTATATTTCTTGGACTCTCTTTGTTTGGGAAAAAAAAGTTGTTTGGAAAAATTCTCTTTACTTGGAAAATGGAGAGGAAACTAGCATTGAATAATCGTAGGTATTTAGCTGTTTTTTTTTTTTTTTTTTTTTTGCTTTGTGTGTGTGTGTGTGTGTGTGTTAGGAATATTAGCCCTGAGCTAACATCCGATGCCAATCCTCCTCTTTTTGCTCAGGAAGATTGGCCCTGGGCTAACATCCGTGCCCATCTTCCTCTCCTTTATATGAGAGCCTGCCACAGCATGGCTTGACCACGCGGTGCGCCGGTGCGTGCCCGGGATCCGAACCTGCAAACCCCGGGCCGCCAAAGCGGAGCGTGCGCGCACTTAACCGCTACGACACTGGGCTGGCCCCAGGTATTTAGCATTTTAAAAATAATGATTTTCAAAGCCTAGTAGCGAAAAAAATGAAGGAAAGGAATCGTGAGTAGAGAACAGTGGTTTTTAAAATTGGTTAATTGTGGGGACTGTAAAATCAGATAACAGGATGAATTAAACAAGGATTATGAACCATAAATAGAATAAAAAGGAAAATCAGTGCCTGAGAGTTTTCAGGAATATTTCAGAAACAGGGTATGAATTGGGTAGGCATAGCAGGGTCTAGATTCTCAAATTGTCAAGTACAAATTACAGTGATCGTGTACTCATTAGGACTATATGCTTCCAGTTGCATTTTTCTCTTTTCCATTCTACGCATCATCGAAATAAACTTCAAATGGCAAAAATTACCCATGTTTAAAGGAACAGACTTATAGCCCAGTCTCTAGTTTTCCCGGCTTTGTTTCACAGATACACAAATGCACAAGAGGAAGTATAAAACTGGTGGGAGTTACAGTCATTTTTCCGCCTGGATTGGATTTGTTGCTCTATCTTGACTCTGATGTCTTTGTTTATTATATCAGTGTTGTTCAACAATGATCCTGCTCACTTTCAAATTTTAATTTTCTTCTTTTCAGTTTGTTCACTCATTTTTGCCAATTCAGTCATTCTACTGACCAGTTTTTAACTCTACTTTCCATCTACTTTTCAAGATACCTAGTTTTGTTTTTCCCAGATTTTCGAAAATTTGTTTTGACATTGATGTTTCAAGTTACTTGTGAGGACAGTCTTTTGGTAGAAATGCCCATCTACCCAGTTATTCCTGTCTTGCTGTGGAAAATGGTTTATTGCTACACAAACCTTCTCGTGTCACAATTTCTTGGCTCTGTATATTGAGCCCACAGGAATTCTAACCCTCCCTATAAATCACTTGCTCGGTGACTTGAGCTAAGTCATTGTATGTTTTCAGATCAGATGGAAAAATATAAATTTGCAGTTGGACAAGTAATGAATCTGCCACTTATAAGTATCAAATGTCTCTGAACCTCAGTATCTACACTATCCCTGTTAATGGGGAGAGGATACATATCCTGCACATTTTTCAGATAGCATGAGATGTGAGTATAAGAGCCTGACACAAAATAGGTGTTTATTAATTGGGGTCTTCTATAACACAACACACATATAACGTATCATACACACACAGACTTTATTTTTTTTCAGGGGATATAATTTCAGCTCTGTGCTCTTTTGTTTTTTGTATCTTTATTGAGGCAGGATTGACAAGTAAAAATTGTATATATTTAGAAGTGATGGATATGTTCATTAATTTGATTGTGGCACTCATTTCATAATGTATATGTATATTAAATCATATTGTACATCTTAAAAATAATGTTGTACAGTCAAGATATCTAGTTTTTATTGACTGAGAATCTTAGACATATTCTTTATATTTATTATAAAATTTTTTGTGTCTACTTGATTGTTATTATCCTGCTGCTCCCCACATTCCATGGAACAATGTCAGGGCTATGCTAAAAACCTAATATGGCCCTGAGCCCACTGGCTTAGGTACCAACAGATAAAAGAATTACGAGACAGCATTCTGGAAAAAAGTTTTACAGCAGCTACATGCACATTAGCTGTTCATGCCACCACTCCAAAGCCCACAGTGTTATCTGTTTGAATCTGGACAGGCTATTTGTCCCTCTTAAAGGTTTCATTTCCAAAAATAATCTTGTACTCAAAATCTCTCAGAAACTTAACCTGTGTTCCATCCATATCATAAAAAGTTACTGGTACTCTGGATATTTTTATTGATATGAGCAATGAAGTCCTTTGTCTTTGACCCAGGAGTCTTTTATCTTCTGCCAGCATCCCTTAAACTCAGTTGCATATTGGGTAAAATTTCACATCTTTTACAGTTCTTGAAAGTTTTAAACTAGAATCTTATGTAATTTCAATAATTGTCTATTTGTGTAGACTTACTTTATCTGATGGGGTAGCCACTAGCCACATGTAACTATTTACATTTAAGTTATTATTAAATATAATAGAAATTCAGTTCTTCACTCACACTAGCCACGTTTGAAATGCTCAACAGCTACAGGTAGCAATTAGCTACTCTGTTGGACAGTGCAGGTATAGAATATTCCCATCACCGGAGCGAATTTATTGGACAATGTTTATTTAAATTTATCTAGTAATTCCTATTGTATAACAATGAAAAAGTCAGCACGTTTATTCTCCTTTCCTACTCATCCTTTAACCCCCACATTTAGTTGCCCTCATATTATTTCTTAGTTTGTACCTTTCTAATGTTATTTATAGCCATGTTAATTAATTTGTCAGCTTTAAGTAATATTCTTGGTGCCTAGCTTTGGAAAGTGAGAAAATCGGAAAGTTTACATTTCGTACCCTACCTTCCACCTTCCCCTTTCACATTAGATATATTTTTTCTAAACCTAAAAGTAAAGGGCTCTAAAAGGGGAGTCTTTAAAAATCCTTTTTAGTGTTCACTTCTGACTACCTGGGACTTAATTTCCCCTGGATGCTGTACTACAAGTGACTGACATTTAAGCTTTTGATTGCCGAGGCATCCATTTCAAAAGACATCCATCTTAAATAAACATATTGTTGGCTGTGTGACAAATATACTAGCAAAATAAACGGATGAGGAATTAGGCTGCCCCCACCCATGAAGTTCTCTCTTTCAGAAAGCCCTGGGTAACCTAGATAACTGACCACTTGAGTGACCCCTCTTCTCCCTTACTGTGCCCTAATTCCTGCTCTTATGTTTTAAATTAGCCAATGAAGAGTGAACCTGAAATACCCTAGACATCCCACTCTTGGACCCTAATAAGGGCAGATCTCCAAGTCTATTCTCTCTCTCTCTCCCCGCCTCTCCTCATGATCTCACTGTGTGGTCCTCAGGCATGCCATGTACCCTCCAGGACCTATGAGTAATAAATCTTATTCCTCAAAGTTCCCTGGTGGTTTGTGCTGAAGTACGTCCTGTGATCATAATAAGAACCACAAGGCAGGCCCAGCCACAGCATTGGCCCTCATGGGGGAAATGTCTGTGGGGGCTTGCTGTGAGTGATACTAGCCTGGGCAAGTGCCTCAGGGATGCCTAGATGAGAGCATCACTATCAATAGTCTGGGACCAACACACAGATACTTTCTGCCAGTATTCAATAGCTCACCTGGAGCCCTTCTGTTCAGAAATTCTTCCCCTAGTAACAATGGAGATTCTCCTTGATCCAACTTGAAGATCACTTCAGGTTTTGTAAAGCAGTATAGTTTTATTTTATTTTGTTTATTTTTATTGTGGTGAGAACACTTAACATGAGATCACCCTCTTAACACATTTGTAAGTGCACAGTACAGTATTGTTAACTGTAGGCACAATGCTGTACAGTAGATCTCTAGAACATATTCATCTTGTATAACTGAAACTTTGTACATGTTGAACAGCAACTCCCCATTTCTCCTCTCCAAGCCCTTGGCAACTGCCACACTCCTCTCTGTCTCTATGAGTTTATTTTATATTCCTCATGTAAGTGAGATCATGCAGATGTTGTCCTCTCATGACTGGAATATTTCATTTACGATAATGTCTCCCACGTTCATCCGTGTTGCCACATTTGGCAAGATTCTCTTCCTTTTTGAAAAAAATTTAATTGAGGTCATAATAGTTTATAACATTGTGAAATTTCAGTTGCACTCTATTATTTGTCAATCACCATATATCTGTGCCCCTTTACCCCTTATGCCCACCCTCCAACCCCCTGCCCGTCTGGTAACCACTAATCTGTTCTCTTTGTCCGTGTGTTTGTTTATCTTGCACATGAATGAAATCATACAGTGTTTGTCTTTCTCTGTCTGGCTTATTTCACTTAACGTAATACCCTCAAGGTCCATCCATGTTGTTGCAAATGGGACGATTTTGTCTTTTTTTATGGCTGAGTGGCATTCCATTGTTTATGTATATGTATGTGTGCATATATATATATATACACGATATTTATCCATTTGTCAGTTTTTGGGCACTTGGGTTGCTTCCACACCTTGGCTGTTGTGAATAATGCTGCAATGAACATAAGGGTGCATAAGTCTCTTTGAATTGTTGACTTCAAGTTCTTTGGATCAATACCTAGTAGTGGGATAGCTGGGTCGTATGGTATTTCTATTTTTAATTTTTTGAGAAATCTCCATACTGTTTTCCATAAGTGGCTGCACCAGTTTTGCATTCCCACCAGCAGTGTTTGAGGGCTCCCTTTTCTCCACATCCTCTCGAACATTTGTTTTTTTTTTGTCTTGGTAATTATAGCCATTCTAACAAGTATAAGGTGATATCTCGTTGTAGTTTTGATTTGCATTTCCCTAGTGATTAGTGATGTTGAACATCTTTTCATGTGCCTGTTGGCCATCTGTATATCTTCTTTGGAAAAATGTCTGTTCACATCCCCTGCCCACTTTTTGATCGGGTTGTTTGTTTTTTTGTTGTTGAGTTGTATGAGTTCTTTATATATTTTGGAGATTAACTCCTTGTCGGATATGTGATTTGCAAATATTTTCTCCCAGTTGGTGGGTTGTCTTTTTGTTTTATTCCTGGTTTCCTTTGCCTTGCAGAAGCTCTTTAGTCTGACGTAGTCCCATTTGTTTACTTTTTCTTTTGTTTCCCTTGCCCACGTAGACATGGTATTTGAAAAGATCCTTCTAAGACCGATGTCAAAGGGTGTACTGCCTATAATTTCTTCTAGGAGTTTTATGGTTTCACATCTTACCTTCAAGTCTTTAATCCATTTTGAGTTAATTTTTGCATATGGCAAAAGATAATGGTCTACTTTCATTCTTTTGCACGTGGCTGTCCAGTTTTCCCAACCACATTTATTGAAGAGACTTTCTTTTCTCCATTGTTTGTTCTTGGCTCCTTTGTCAAAGATTAGCTGTCCATAGATGTGTGGTTTTATTTCTGGGTTTTCAATTCTGCTCCACTGATCTGTGTGTCTGTTTTTGTACCAGTACCATGCTGTTTTGATTGCTATAGCTTTGTAGTATATTTTGAGGTCAGGGATTGTGAGGCCTCCAGCTTTGTTCTTTTTTCTCAGGATTGCTTTAGCTATTCAGGGTCTTTTGTTGCCCCATACGAATTTTAAGATTCTTTGTTCTATTTCCGTGAAGAATGTCACTGGGATTCCGATTGGGATTGCATTGAATCTATAGATTGCTTTAGGTAGTATGGACATTTTAACTATGTTTGTTCTTCCAATCCTTGTACATGGAATGTCATTCCATTTCTTTATGTCATCATCGATTTCTTTCGATAATGTCTATTAGGTTTCATTGTATAGGTCTTTCACCTCCTTGGTTAAATTTATTTCTAGATATTTTATTCTTTTTTTTGTACTTGTAAATGGGATTGCATTCTTGAGTTGTCTTTCTGTTAGTTTGTTATTAGTGTACAGAAATGCAACTGATTTTTGTACGTTGATTTTGTACCCTGCAACTTTGCTACAGTTGTTGGTTATTTCTATTAGTTTTCCAATGGATTCTTTAGGGTTTTCTATGTATAAAACCATGCCATCTGCAAACAGTGAGAGTTTCACCTCTTCCTCGCCAATTTGGATACCTTCTATTTCTTTTTCTTGCGTAATTGCTCTGTCCAAAACCTGCAGTACAACATTGAAGAAGTGTGGCGGGAGTGGACACCCTTGTCTTGTTCCTGTTCTCAGAGGGATAGCTCTCAATTTTTCCCTGTTGAGCATGATGTTGGCTGTGGGTTTGTCATATATGGCCTTTATTATATGGAGGTACTTTCCTACCATACCCATTTTGTTGAGAGTTTTTATCATAAATGGATGTTGGATCTTGTCAAATGCTTTCTCTGCATCTATTGAGATGATCATGTGGTTTTTATTCCTCATTTTGTTGATGTGATGTATCACATTGATTGATTTGTGGATGTTGAACCATCCCTGTGTCCCTGGTATAAATCCCACTTGATCATGGTGTATGATCCTTTTAATGTATTGCTGTATTCAGTTTGCCAATATTTTGTTGAGGATTTTTGCATTTATCTTCATCAGCAATATTGGCCTGTAATTTTCCTCCTTTGTGTTGTCCTTGTCTGGCTTTGGGATCAGGGTGATGTTGGCCTCGTAGAATGTGTTAGGAAGTCTTCTGTCTTCTTCAATTTTTTGGAATAGTTTGAGAAGGATAGGTATTAAATCTTCTTTGAATGTTTGATAGGAGTCTCCAGAGAAGCCATCTGGTCGTGGACTTTATTTTTTGGGAGGTTTTTGATGACTGTTTCGATCTCTTTACTTGTGATTTGTCTATTCAGATTCTCTTTTTCGTCTTGATTAAGTTTTAGGAGGTTGTATGAGTCTAAGAATTTATCCATTTCTTCTAGATTGTCCAATTTGTTGGCATATAGGTTTTCATAGTATTCTCTTCTAATCCTTTGTATTTCTGTGCTATCCGTTGTAATTTCTCCTCTTTCATTTCTAATTTTATTTATTTGAGCCTTCTCTCTTTTTTCCTTAGTGAGTCTGGCTAAGGGTTTGTCAATTTTGTTTATCTTCTCAAAGAACCACCTCTTGGTTTCATTGATCCTTTCTACTTTTTTTTTGTTTGTTTCAATTTCATTTATTTCTGCTATAATTTTTATTATTTCTCTCCTTCTGCTGACTTTGGGCTTTGTGTTTGTTCTTCTTTCTCTAGTTCTGTTAGGTGTAGTTTAAGATTGCTTATTTGAGATTTTTCTTGTTTGTTGAGGTGGGCCTGTATTGCTACGAATTTCCCTCTTAAGACCACTTTTGCTGCATCCCATATGAGTTGGTATGGTGTATTTTCATTTTCATTTGTCTCCATATATTTTTTGATTTCTCCTGTAATTTCTTCATTGATCCATTGGTTGTTCAGTAGCATGTTGTTTAGTCTCCACATATTTGTCACTTTCCCAGCTTTTTTCTTGTAGTTGATTTCTAGTTTCATAGCATTATGGTTGGAAAAGATGCTTGATATGATTTCAACCTTCTTAAATTTATTGAGGCTTGCCTTGTTTCCCAACATATGGTCTGTCCCAACATATGTTGGGAAACACTGAGAATGTTCCATGTGCACTGTCCGTATGTTGGGAAACATTGAGGCTGTCCCATGTGCACTTGAGAAGAATGTGTATTCTGCTGTTTTTGGATGGAGTGTTCTATACATACCTGTTAAGTCCATCTGCTCTAGTTTTTCATTTAATTCCACTATTTCCTTGTTGACTTTCTGTCTGGATGATCTATCCATTGATGTAAGTGGAGTGTTGAGGTCCCCTACTATTATCGTGTTGCTGTTAATTTCTCCTTTTAGGTCTGTTAATAGTTGCTTTATGTATTTTGGTGCTCCTGTGTTGGGTGCATATATATATTGATAAGTGTTATGTCTTCTTGGTGGAGTGTCCCTTTTATCATTATATACTGCCCCTCTTTGTCTCTCATTGCCTTTTTTATTTTGAAGTCTGCTTTGTCTGATGTTAAGTATGGGAACACCAGCTTTCTTTTGTTTGCCTTTAGCTTGGAGTATCGTCTTCCATCCCTTCACTCTGAGCCTGTGTTGTCTTTAGAGCTGAAATGTGTTTCCTGGAGGCAGCATATTGTTGGGTCTTGTTTTTTAATCCATCCAGCCACTCTGTGTCTTTTGATTGGAGGATTCAATCCATTTACATTTAGAGTGATTATTGATATATGAGGGCTTAATACTGCCATTTTATCTCTTGTTTTCGAGTTGTTCTTTATTTCCCTTATTTCTCGTCCCATGTATTTCCGACTGCCAATTCAGTTTGGTGGTTCTCTGTGATGGTTTTCTCTTTATTTATGATTTGTGTCTCTGTTCTGATTTTTTGTTTAGTGGTTACAGTGAGGTTTGTATAAAAGAGCTTGTAGATGAGATAGTCCATTTTCTGATAGCCTCTTATTTCCTTAGTCTAAGCAGGTTCCATCCCTTTCCTCTTCCCCATCTAAGTTATTGTTGTCACAACTTACTCCATTTTGTGTTGTGAGTTTGTGATTAAAATGAAGTGATTATAGTTATTTTTGACGTTTCCCTTCCCTTTATCTTTAATGTTATAATTAAGTGTTTGCTAAACTGTTCTGATAGAGAGCTTTAATTTTCTGATTTTTCTGTCTATTTATCTCCTTGCTCAAGACTTTGTAAACCCTTTCTTTTTTTTTTTTTTCAGGTATGAGGGCCTTCATGATCATTTCTTGTGGGGGGCAGGGTCTTGTGGCAATGAACTCCCTCAGCTTTTGTTTATCTGGGAAAGTTTTTATTTCTCTGTCGTATCTGAAGGATGTTTTTGCTGGATAGAGTATTCTTGGCTGAAACTTTTTGTCTTTCAGAATTTCGATTATATCATTCCACTCTCTCCTAGCCTGTGAGGTTTCTGCTGAGAAATCCACTGAAACCCTGACAGGGGTTCCTTCGTAGGTTATTTTCTTCTGCTTGCTGCCCTTAATATTCTTTCTTTGTCATTGACTTTTGCCCGTTTTACTAATATATGCCTAGGAGAAGGTCTTTTTACATTGATGTAGTTAGGAGTTCTGTTGGCTTCATTTACATGTAATTCCAGCTCCTTCCCCAGGTTTTGGAAGTTCTCAGCTATTATTTCTTTGGACAACCTCTCTTCTCCTCTCTCTCTCTCTTCTCCCTCTGGAACACCTATAATGCTTATGTTGCATTTCCTAATTGAGTCGGATATTTCTTGGAGAATTTCTTCATTTCTTTTTGGTCTTGGTTCTCTCTCTTCCTCCATCTGAAGCATGTCTATATTTCTGTCCTCTAAATTACTAATTCTGTCCTCCATAATATCAGCTCTGTTATTTAAGGACTCCAGATTTTTCTTTATCTCATTCATCTCCAACATTTCCGATTTTTTTAAATACTTTCAATCTCTTTTGTGAAGAATTCCCTCTGTTCATTAATTTTATTCCTGAGCTCCTTGAACTGTCTTTCTGAGTTTTCTTGTAACTCATTGAGTTTCTTCGTGATAACTATTTTGAATTCTCTGCCATTTAGACTGTAAATTTCTGTGACTTCAGGATTGACTTCTGGGTACTTGTCATTTTCCTTCTGGTCTGGAGTGTTAATGTACCTCTTCATGCTATTTGATGGGGTGGACTTGTGCTGTCACATAGTGGTAGTATCTGGTTGCAGATTCCACCTGCCACCACTGGGGGGCAGGAGCTGTGTATTCTGAGCCCACCGTGACCCCTGGAAGCTGTGCCTGTCTGTTGGAAGCTGTGCCGACAGGGCGCATCTGCATTTGCCCACTGGCTGCCGCTGCTTTACACACAAAGGCATGCGGGTGCTTTGACGAGGGTCCCCCACGCTGGCCAACCGGCTGAGCTGGTGCACCGGGGGGAGGAGGGAAAGGTTGCTGACTTTCACATGCAATCCCGGGCACTCCTGCTCTGCACTTGCTGTCTGCCCTCCTGGGCTGCCTGTCTTGGTGAAGACAGCCCCACGATTGCTTAGCCTCCTCGGTGTGGAGTGTTCCTACAGGCTGGGAGGCAACTCCAAGAGCAAAGGGGTTCCTGCGGAGGGCTGCCCTTCCCCCCCTCCTCTCAGAGTCACCTGCTGGCTGCCACATGTGGTCCCATGCTCTAGATCACTGCCATTCAGAAGGGAGAGGAGATCCCTTTACCTCCTTCTACTCCCTCCCTGGGGGGTCCAGCACCTCCACCTTCAGACATATGGCTGCGTGGATCTCTCAGACGTCTATTGTGTTGTGTGAATGTCCTCTGGTGGTTTATGAATGTCCTTTTCATTGTATCTTAGTGGGGAGAGATTAAGGGAAGAGTTCACTCTGCCATGATGCTGATGTCACTCCCCCATCCTTTTTAAGGCTGAATAATATTCCGTTGTGTGTATATCCCAGATTTTCTTTATCTATTCATCCATCCATGGACATTTATGTTATGTCCAAATCTTGCCTCTTGTGAATAGTGCTGCAATGAACATGGAAGTGCAGGTATCTGTTTGAGAGAGAAGAGAGGGCTTAACAAATATGTCAAGTAGTAACGACTAAAAGTTTTCCAAAAAAGGTGGAAACTATAAAGCCACAGATACAAAAAGGTACATGAACCCCAAGTAATTAAGTGTCAAAGATAGTCATACTGGACAGAAAGCAAGACCAAACTATATGCCATCTACAAGAAACTCATTTTAAATATTTAGATATAGATAGGTTAGAAGCAAAAGGATGCAAAAAATTATAGCATGGAAATACTAAACAAAAGAAAGTTGGAGTGGCTACATCAATATCAAATACAATGAAGTTCAGAAAAGTGAATATTACCAGGCATAAAGAAAACATTGCACAATGATTAAGGGGACAATTCAAGAGGAGTACATAACAAATCTAAATATTTATGCACCAAGTTACAGAGCTTTAAAATACATTAAACAAATCTATAGTGCAGAAAGAAGTAGACAAATCTGCAATTAAAGAGTGGAGATTTCAACACTTCCTGGTCAAGAATTGATAGAAAAAGTAGGAAGAAATGTGTAGGGGCACAGCTCCATTATGGCACCCTCTGTACAAGTATCCGTGTAAGACATGCAACAAAAGTTTGAACCACAGGTAATCTGAGTTTTGACATAACATCTTGTGATTCTCCTGGAACATAGGATGGGCAGCTTGTGGGGAGCTACCTTGAGGCCATTATTCATTTGCCTCCCTAACTCCCCTGGGAGGCTGTTATGAGACACTTTTTCATTGCCTATTGGTATGAGCTATGCAGCTTTCTGTCTACTTCTCCCCTCCCATTTTATACCACTTAGCTGCCATCTAGAGTTGGTCCCTCAGGAATGGGGTATCCCTCAAATTTTGTTGCAATCATCTGGCCACTTTCATTTTAGTGACATCCTTTTTGGTGTGTGAGAAAAGGGCTGAGGTTCTGGCACCTTTGACTATGCTTCCTTTTGTTGTCTATGTAAGTAATAAATTGTCTGAATATGAAAGCGGTTTGTTGTATCTTTGCAGACTGAATATGCCAGCTTTTGGCCTTGCCTGCTGTGTGTGCTTGACAAATGTGACCCCACTCAACATGATTCATAAAGTTTCAATGCCCCTTTAGAAGACAGGGGCCAAGTGGGCAAGATTAGGAGATAACATAGATTTTCTGGGATCTGGTAGTGCATGATCCCACCTACATGATGGGTGAGAGAGAAGAGGGAGGATGAGAGTTCTCCAAACAAGGGATTTGGTGGGCCAGGTTAGGAGACATAAGACTCCCCAAGATCTAGTCTTGCATGGGATTGACATGCAAGTTGGATTAGGGGAATGACACAAAAGTTCCTGAGATATGGTAGTGCATGCTTTCTCCTAAGTATTGGACAAGCAGAGAGGGGAAATCTTCCATCCCCTTTTATACCTGTTTGGGGCCTGCATGGGTCAAGTTAGGGGATATGAGAGGACTCCCTCAGATCTGATAGCATATGCTGCTTTTTGACATATGTTTGGAGTTAAGCAGCTAGAGGTTGGATTGAAACCAGCCACCAATTGATGCTATAAATTGTTAAGTGTATTTGTTCCTCCCAACTGAGGAAAGCCTTGGAGTACAGGGCTTCCCTGGTGAATCCTAGCAAATATTTTAAAGAAGAATTAACACCAATCCTTCTCGAGCTCTTCTAAAAAGTGAAGGAGGAGGGAATACTTCCTCATTCATTGAGGCCAGCATTACCCTGATACCAAAGCCAGCTTTGTATCTTTGTATCCTGATATAATGATAGTATAAGAAAAGAAAGCCACAGACCATTATCCCTTATGAATGTTGATGCAAAAATCATCAAGAAAATATTAGCAAACTGAATTCAGCTACCTATTAAAAGTATTATACACTTATGACCAAGTAGGATCTACTCCTAGAATACAAGGATGGTTCAAGTTATGAAATTCAATCAATTTCATACACCACACTCCCAGAAGGAAGAGAAAAAAAGAAACACATTTCAATTGATGCATAAAAAGTATTTGACAAAATTCAACACCATCTCATGACTAAAAATCTTGATAAATGAGGAATAGAAGGAAATTTCTTCAGCATCATAAAGGCTATCTATGAAAAATCCACAGCTAACACGATACTTGTTAGTACAAGATTGAAAGCTTTCCCCCTAAGATCGGAAAAAAGACAAGGATGCCTGCTTTTGCCACTTCTACTCAACAGAGTATTGTATGTTCTGGCTAGAGCAATTGGGAAAGAAAAAGAAATAAAAGCAGTCCAAATTGGAAAGGAAATAGCAAAATAATCTCTGTTCACAGAAAACATGATCTTTATGTATAAAACCCTAAAGATTCCACACAAAAAAAAGCCTGTGAGAGCTAACACAGAAATTCAACAAAGTTGCAAGATACAAAATCAATACACAAAATCAGTTGAATTTCTGTACGCTAACAATGAACAATGTGAAAAGGAGATAAGAAAAACAATTCCATTTACAATAGCATGAAAAAGAATAAAATGCTTAGGAATAAATGTGACAAGGAGGTGAAAGACTTCTACGCTAAAAACCACAAAATGTTGCTGAAAGCCATTAAAGAAGATGTAAATAAATGGAACGACATCCTGTATCCCTGGGTCAGAAGAGTTAATATCATTAAGATCATAATACTCCCAAAGCTATCCACAGATTCAATGTGATCTCTATCAAAATCCCCATGACGTTCCTGTGGAAATAGAAAAAACATCCTAAAATTCACGTGGATTCTCAAGGGACCCTGAGTAGTCAAAGCAGTGTTGACAAAGAACAAAGTTGTAGGCCTCACACTTGCTGATTTCAAAACTTACTACAAAGCTACAGAAATCAAAACAGTGTGGTACTAGCATTAGGACAGACATCTAGACCAGTGGAATAGAATACAGAGCTCAGAAAAGAAATCCTTGCTTATATGGTTATTTTATTTTCAACAAGGATGCCAAGACTATTCAATGGGGGCAAGGACAGTCTTTTCAGCAAATGGTGCTGGAAAAACTGGGTATACACCTGCAAACGAATGAATTGGTTCCTTATCTCCCATCACATACAAAAATTAACTCAAAATGAATCAAAGACCTAAATGTAAGGGCCAAAACCATACGTCTCTTAGAAGAAAACATAGGGGAAAATCTTCACAACATTGGATTTGGTGATGTTCTTGGATTTGACACCAAAAACACAGGCAACAAAATAAAAGAATAGATAAATTGGACTTCCTCAGAATTTTAAAACTTTATGTATCAAAGGATACTATCAAGAGAGTGAAAAGGCAACTCAGAATGGGTGAAAATGTTGGCAAATCATATATCTGATAGGAGTCTAATATCCAGAATATATAAAGAACTCCTGCAATCAACAACAAAACAAACAACCCAATTAAGAAATGGGTAAAGGACTTGAATAGACATTTCTCCAAAGAAGATATATGAATGGCCTGTAAGCACATGACAAGATGTTCAACGTTACGAGTCATTAGGGAGATGCAAATGCATACGATTAGAAACCAATTCACACCCATTTAGGATGGCTGTTATTGAAAAAAACATAAAATAACAAGTGTTGATGAGGAGTAATTGGAAGCCTTGTGCATTGCTGATGGAAATGTAAAGTGGTGCAACCTCTGTGGAAGACAGTTTGGCAGTTCCTCAAAAAGTTATACATAATAAAATTAGCATATGATTCAGCAATTCCACTTCTAGGTATATACTCAAAAAGAACTGAAAGCAGAGACTCAAACAGATACTTGTACACCAATATTCATAGTAGCATTATTCACAATAGACAAAAGTTGGAAGCAACACAAGTGTCTATCGATGGGTGAATGGACAACTAAGATGTGATGTATACGTACCATGGAATGTCATTCAGCGTTAAAAAAGAATGGAACTCTGATACTTTTTAGAACATGGATGAACCTTGAAATATTATGATAAGTGAAATAAGCCAGATACAAAAGGACAGATATCGTAGGGCTCCACTAATATGAAATACCTAGAATAGGTAAATCCATAGAAGCAGAAAGTAGAACACAGATTACTGCTACGTATGGGTCTATGCACCACCGCACCACCACAGATCTCTACTTTTTTTCACCTGGATGATGAAAATAGTAAGAGTAGGAATGTAAAGAGTCTTTAATCTTGCCTCTAAAGCCCTCTAAAAGGACTCTCTTGAATTATATTAACATGAGAAATGTGACTCCTAGGCTAGAGATAGAAGGAGTGGGGAATTATTGTTTTATGAGTACAGAGTTTCTGTTTGAGGTGATGAACAATTTCTGGAAATGGATAGTAGTGGTGGTTGCATAACATTGTGAATGTACTTAATGTCACTGAATTGTACACTTAAAATGGTTAAAATGGTAAATTTGATGTTGTGTATAATTTACTATAGTAAAAAAAAAAGTTAAATAAAGACATTTAGAAAGAAAGAAAACATGGCATGTGTCTTAGAGGTAGCATGTCTTTCTTTTCCAAAGGGTCTATGTAGACTTACCAGATTTTTTATGCTTTCTTTTCCCAATTTTTAAGTTATTTTCCTCCCAAGGGATTGCAGGATAAAATTCATTTCAATTTCTGGAGACTTCTTTAACCGATGAGCAAAGTTTCCCTTTACGCTAGGTAACATTTTGATCTTCAGAGCTCTCATGGTTAAAAGAACATATATATCAAAACAAAAATAAGATGGAAATTACTGGTTATTTGTTTGCCCTTAGCACCAAGAAAAGGGCATCAGATGTTAGAGACTTAGCAATAAAGTTTTTTGCATTAATCTGAATATATGCATTATGTGTTGGTGTGTGTATCTCAACTTACCTTTTTAAAAGATTCAAAACCCCCCTTTCCCATGAAATCAGTGTTATGCATGGGTTTTCATACAAGCCTTAAGGTCTAAGTGAAATATTGTACATTTGTAATTCAAAATATTGTCATAAAATAGTGCATTTATTGAGGCCTAGCAAATGGCTACTTAAAACCAAAAGTAAATACAAAGCTGTGCTTACTGGTGGGAGCTGCTCCCTCTGCCCACTCCATGAGCTTCCAGCTGTGAAGATGCTCTCTGGGCAACTACCAAGTAGCTCCTGAAGTGCCTGTATAAACTCATTGGTCTATGTTTCTGTTAAAAAGTGCCTAACAGAGTTTGAGAAAAAATTGTAGTGAAGAGGAAAAACTAGGTTATGTTGTGAGTGAGGCTCTGAGCTGATTAATTGTCTGTGTTGTTCTAAAAATGTGTAATTGGAATTCATATGTTGCACGTTTGAACTGTAAATGCTTAAAAAGTGTTAAAAATCCCTCTAACGTCCAAAGTTTTCACTGTATAAGTGATATCTTGTTGGTTGGCAATTTAAAAATCTTTTTCAGTGGCCTTGGCTGCCCATCAGCAGGAGTAACTGATAAGCCCCAACAAACTTCAAGGGCATGCTTTGACTGTACTTGCGAAATTTCTTGAAACAATTGTAGGTGGACTCATAACACTGAATCCTTCTGATAAAGAAAACAGTGCTGTCTTTTACAAAGTAAAGAATTCTCGCAACACAAAAGTTGTAACCTCTGTAAAAAGTTGGTCCATTTTGGTTGCAGTAAAAGAGGCCACGCTACAGGGCCTTTGGCCCCACCTACTCCTGATAGATTGACTAGATCAAACTTTTAACCCCTTTGTCCCAGGGGCTGATAAGATCACAGTGCCTTTTTGGAAAAAAGACTGGCAGGATCCTGCAGGCCAGCTACCTCAGTATGGAATAGGAGTCTGGCAACTGGTACTACATCTGGTTGCTGAAGTGTTCGGTGACAAGGGGACAAGTGGTTTTTGACTGTCATGCATTAGACACCTGATGAGTTGTGTCAATGGTTAGAGTTAGAGAACAAGTGGGGTGGATCCCACTAAGTTTAAAAAAAAAAAAACAAAACATGGTTCTTGCTCACCCTTCTGCACTACCCAGAAAGAGAATCCACTTCCCTCTGAACCACAGTGGTAACTACAGGTAAAATGCTCCCTAGTGATCGAAGGAACTTTAGAGATGAAGTGAGGTGTACTCTTAAAACGAGTGGAAAAAGGGAAATTGGAGAGAGATTTGGGCAAAGCCCCAATGAGACTGTGGAAATTTGGCTCATCTGGCTAGCAGATAAAGGAGCCGTGCAAGTTTTGCTGGATGACAAAGCGTGGATTTCAATCAGTTGCCAAGTAAGCAACACCATGCTCCAAGCCACCATGCCCACCACCACCTTGGCTGGTGACATGAGCAGGAAGAAGAACATGTAAAGACTGATCAGGGCTTTTCAAAGTGGATCTTTGCATCCATAATGAAACAGTAGGGTACCTGACGTGATTCTGTCATCTGATGAGCGCCGTGGATGACAACAGAGGAAGCTGAAACTTCCCTTAGGGCCACTGTAACCCTGATCTGGACTTATAATGGGAAACATGAGCTTCCAGATAATGGAGTAGTCACCTAGGGTCAGACTGATCAGCTTGTTCAATTGACGCTACCAGATTATCTGGGAACATTTTCTTTTGTGCCCCGGAGATAGCCTCCAAAAAACTATTTAACTACTGGGCAACAAGTTCCCAAGAATGGAAGCTTGGACACAGGCCGTGGTAAGTATTGTTCAGGCTAAGGGGGGAGAAAAGGAAACCAAATAAACGTCAGGACCACATGCACCTGGTTAGTAAGCCAAGGGGTTCCAAAAGCGGAAACTAATAGTTTGTCTTTAGAAACCAAAAAGAGAAATAACTTGGGAAACTCTCAAATACTTGGAAAATAAACAGCATACTTCTATATAATCAATGCATTAAAGAGGAAACCAGAATGAAAAAATTAATATCTTGACCTAAATAAAAATGAAAACAGCATACCAAAATTTGTGAGATTCAGCTAAAGGAGTACCTGGAGGAAAATTTATAGGTTCAGTTGTGTATATTAGCAAAGAAGAAAGATATAGATAACTGTTCTAGCCTCCACCTTAAAAAGCTAGAAAGAAGGTCCGGGCCCGGTGGCATAGTGGTTAAGTTCATGCGTTCTGCTTCGGCGGCCTGGGGTTCGTAGGTTCGGATCCCAGGTGCGGACCTATGCACCACTTATCAAGCCATGCTGTGGCAGGCCTCCCACATAAAATAGAGGAAGATGGGCACAGATGTTAGCTCAGGGCCAATCTTCCTCAGCAAAAAGAGGAGGATTGGCAACAGGTGTTAGCTCAGGGCTAATCTTCCTCACCAAAAAAAAAAAAATCTAGAAAGAGTAAATTAAACTCAAATTAATAGAAGATGTGAAAGCATAAAGATAAGCACTAAAAACTAAGAAGTAAAAGACAGAAAAGCAATGGAGAGAAATTGATGAAACTAAAACCTGTTTCTTTGAAAAGAGCAATACACTTGATAAACTTCTAGCCAGAGTGATCAGAAAAAATGAAGGAAGACACAAATTACACAAAATAGGAAGGATAGAGGGTATCACTACAGATCCTACAGACATTAAATGGGTAATAGGTACATTATGAACAATGTTATACTAATAATTCAATTTCATAGATGAAATGAACAAGTTCTTTGAACAGCATAATCAAGCAAGTTCACTCAAGAAGAAATAGATACCATGAATAGCACTATTATCTATTAAAGAAATTTAACTCATAATGGAAATCACATACCAAGACCACTGTTTTCATTCTTTCCACCAAGAAAAGTCCAGACCAAGATGGCTTTAATGGTGAGTTCTACCAAACTTTAAAAAAAGAAACAATGCCAACTCCACACAAACATTTAGACACAAATGCCACACTCTTTTGATTAATGTAGATTTGTATTAAGACATAGCCTCCAAAACAAATTGGAAGTACACTCTGGGGAGGGTGTGGGAAGGCAGAGCTTACAAAGGCAAAAACCATAGACCACAGGGATTGTTTTGAAAGCCCTCTGATTCGTTGGTTCCCCTATAGATACTGATATTCTAAAATCAGCCATATCAGGCTTCTGGCCATCCATCAGTAAGGGACACTCAGTTTCAGGGACAAGTTGTGGTTTCTCTGAGAACAGAGTACGTGACTGCACCTCAGTCCTGGTGTGGCTGCTTGACTCTGTTTTGTTTTAGGTCCTGGTTAGCCACACAGAGTCCATTTTTGGGATCCTCTATCTTTTGTTTTAATTCTACACTTCCCTCTTTTGATTGAAACCTGCCACAGGCAGTGTTGATGATCAATTTGGTGTTTGTCTCATTTCGGTGCCTAAGTGGCCTCTGCCTGCCTTGGGTCCATCTAGTCCCATGGAGGGACTCGTGGGCTTAGTGGGACTCAGTTATCCAATCAAGTAACTTGGGCCATGCAGGGCAGGGGTCCAGCCAGGTACCTGTTACAGGTCAGTTAAGGTCTCAGAGTGGAAGTGTGTGGAGGTTCTGGCATTAGTTGCATCGAGGGTCTGAAGGTGTTGAGTCATCATGATTTGGGTAGCAGTTTCCCAAAGGCATTTGTGGAAGCAAGCCAGAGTTGTTTTAAAGAACAGCCAGATGCTTAGTCCTAAAACCAACAATAATGTGAGGACCTGGAGACCCAATCTTAAAAGTGAACCCAGACCTGAGGGTAACCAACTAAAAAGACCTGGAAAGCAGGAACGGGGGAAATAGGAATGCCTAATAAATTGTTTCAAAGCTTTCCAGTCTGTGCCCTGGAGGGGAGAAATCCACCAAGGTAATCTAGATGAACTAGAAAGGGAGAGTTGCCCACGTACCCAACAGTTAGATTGATTTTTACGTGTAGTGAAGGAATGAGCCCATTATAAAAAGACATTGCTATCAGAGGCCCATTCAGATGTGGATTGGAAAAACGAACACAGTATCAGAAAAATCTTAAGTGACATTTGAAGAATATGATGATGGTAATATTAAATAGTCGTGGAAGTGGATATACAGGTCTGGTCCGGGATCTTGGGATGGCTGTCTATAACAGATGTTGGCTACTTCTCTTCCTGGAAGTTGTTACTGCGAGTCAGCTTTATTATGGTGTCTGAAAGCAGAGTGGATTTCCAGTCATCTGAAGGAGTTGGTAAGGCCCTTTCCAATAGGGCTCAAGGGCTCTTTTCCTCTGATGATGTTTCCAGATATCCAGTCACCAGGCTCTAGACTGTGATCAATGGGATCCTTTAAATTGGAATCTGGGAAAGCTTCTTTATCCTGTTGATGGTAGGCTTGAGTATAAGATATTAGAGACTTACAGTAACTGGTCATGCTAGCATAAGACAACGAGGGATCAGCAGAAGGTTGTACACCAACAGACATTGATCTGCTGGTGATCATCCCACATGGAGTCAGTTCATATTTTCCAAAGAGGGCATTGCAAACAGTCAGCAAGACCAAAGGCAATACCTTAGGCCAAGGGAGTCTGCTCTATAGGTATTTAACAAAACCTCCAAGACAATTAACGGGACTAGAACCCAACATCTACAAAAGTGTAACATAATTTTTTTCTCCACAATTACCCTCATTTTTTTTTTTTTACCAAAGATAATCACAGTAAAACTAATTTGTTTATATTAAAAATTTGGCCTGATTGTTATCTATATAAGTGAAAATAAGAATATTCACTGAGAGTTTCTCAATTCTGGAGGGATCAGGTAGGGAGAAAAAGTAAATGCTTTATCCTTGTTCACAAAGGTATATCTTACCAAATTGTTGATAGCTTAGGAAAAAGATTTCTTTAAATCTGGAAAAATAAAACATCAGAGCATCTTCCTTGGTTTATGTAGTCCTATTTAATTAATTGGTTTATGTGATCCTATTTAATTAACATTCATTCTTGACTTTTTGTTAGCAGTTTCTTTTGTTTGAAACCAGCAACTTCTCTGTTAAAATTCTGTAATTTCTTACCCAGTTCAGTTTCATGATCTGAAAGTTTATCAGAAACCTGTATTCTAGAGTAAGTGTCAGAGTCCTTTCCATGAATCGCTCTGAAGACAAAACATTTGTAAAAGCATCAGAGTAAAACCATAATTCTCTAGAGATGACAAAAGATTTAATATTATAATGCAATTGACAAGGAAATTCAGTTATTTCTGTGACATGTAACATTTTATGATAACTACAATTACAAATGATAACATTATATCAGGAGGTATTAGAAATTTTAAAAATTTCATATAATTTTTAAAATGTTTATATTAGTAATATAAATGTATGCAAAGATATCTATAAAGGAGGCTTAGCATCGCTTATTTGACAATGCTTCCCATGCAGTTTAACATACCAAATCAACTTAATTAGTTTAATATTTCCCCTTTTATAAGAAGAGAGAAGAAATTCTTTGAGAAGTCCCAGGAGCCCACTGGAAATTCTCAAAGTTGCTTTCAAGTCAAAAGAAAGACTTTATTTTGAATTTGAATTTTGGGAAGTTTGTCAAAAATATCAAAAGGTTTCAGAACATTTGGTCAAATAGGATCGTAGGTCACTGTGAAACAATGCCTAGTTATCCATTTAACTTTGGTGACAATTAAAGATTTTCAGGCAAATACAGAAATTTAAATAAGAAAAACCTTAGCTCTTGTGATTAAAGTCCTGACCAAAACAATACAGAAAGTTTACTTTGATAAAACATAAAACCCCTGCCTCTTTGGTAGACTACTCAAGGGTAAAAAACAAAACAAAACAAAAACAAAAACAACAAAACCTTTTATAATCTCTTAATCAAGAGCAGACTAAAAGTTCCAGAAAATCATCCTTTTAGGAGAGAGGAGACCAAATTCTAATTTTGCCCTGGCTTACTTTTGATATTTAAACTTATTTACTTAATTGAATTCATTTAATCTTAGCCAACTTGACCATGCATAAAACTGTTTGCTCGGGGTTTTCTTCCATAAAATTACTATAACTTCTTTTTTTTTTACCTTCAGAATTCATCCCATGCCCTCTTTCTTTCCTAGTATTTTAGGACAAATTTACTTTCTTTCTTTTTTTTTTTTTTTGTGAAGCAGATCAGCCCTGAGCTAACATCCATGCCAATCCTCCTCTTTTTGCTGAGGAAGACTGGCCCTGGGTAACATCTGTGCCCATCTTCCTCCACTTTATATGGGACGCCGCCACAGCATGGCTTGGCATGCGGTGCATCGGTGCACACCCGGGATCCGAACCCAGGCTGCCAGCAGTGGAGCGCGTGCACTTAAGCACTATGCCACACGGCCGGCTCCCAAATTTACCTTCTTAACAAAACAAATAAACATATCTTCATTCCTTATACCTTCTTTATGGAAAGTATACATCTTACTTTCCTTGTACATGGGGATGTTTCCCTTATTAAATTTTAATAGCTTTAATCTCACATAATAATTGGAATTTTTAACCCCTAAAAGCCCTAATTTTTAGTAAAATCTAAGAAGTAAGCTATTATGAACTGTCTTTTACATTAGCATTCTGTGGATTGGCAGACTTATAAAATACCTTCTAGAAACGTATACTTTCTCATAGAAAATTTGTCAGTGTGGCACAAAACATATTTATTAATAAACCCAAATATTTTAACTTTTTCTGTAATAAGAAGCCAAAAGTAGATAAACCTATGTTTAGTAATTAATGTCTGATACTTTATCTTATTTGGAAATGATCTAGATACTTACTAAATTTTTATCATTTAATTTAATTTAGCAAAACTCCAAGATTTCAAGTTACCAAAAGTTTTTGAAGTTATTTTTAAGTACATATACCACAAGACATAATTATTGTTAAAAGGTTTACCTTAAACCCCTTTAATCTTACATTTATTTAGTTTATTTCTTCCCAATAATTATATTTAGATTACCTACAAAAATTTTATGAGACATTAGACAAAGTCAGCCATCAATTTTTGATGCCAAATTTTGTAACAGAGATAACAGGAATTTGTTTGGCTTTTGGTGAACTTAGGTAGAACAAAAGTTTTATATTTAATGCTTATAACTCTAAAGATAAAAAACTTAAATTACCATTAATATGGAATGTTTTCCTAGATCACGTGGTCCTGAAATTCATTTGGGTTTATTTTTATTATATTTAGAAATAATTTATATAGGTACTTACTTTAAGACAATTAAATAGAGCTCTCTTAGAAATTATACCATCCAGAGGTAGAAGAATATCATATATACACACACGCACATACATACATATATATATATATACACACACACAACATATGTATATATAGCATATATATATATATAGACACACATATAGAGAGATCCCATAGCTATTGTTTTAAAATTCCTGCTATGAATCAAGTATAGTAACACAAAGCTCATAACTACTGTTTGTCGTTATGAAAGAATAGTTAAATCCAAATTTTGTTTCTGGCAGATGGAATGTAGCGGTTTACCAGAAAATCTCTCCAGAGCCTTGATAACTCCGGAAGGAGCACATATGGGGGCACTTCCTCGAAGGTAGATGTGGGAGTGTCTGTAAAGCCATTAACTTAACAGACTTTTGTATAGTCTTTTCTTTTAGGTACCTCTTATATCTTAATATTTTATTAGCTTTTTGCAATGAAACTTTCGGTAAGGCTATTTTGGAATTTTGAAGCCTTCGCTTCTAAGTGTACTTCTTAACTGATCTTATCTAATTGGAATGTTCCTTCTAATGGCCAATGCAATTTTAAATTATCCCTGGTGGTCTTAGTCCAGAAGACAAGATATTTACAGGACCCAGGGCCATAATTCTGAAATATAAACCCAGCTGGGGTACCAGAGGGTGGATGATCAGCAGAGGATGTCCTTGAACATGGATTTCCCATGTTGAGCTTGAGTGAACTTTATCGTTCCAAATGGGAACTTCCTGTTGAAAAGCCTCATCTTGCCACAACAAGAAATGCGAATGGGTGGTGGGCATCCAGAAAACCGGACTGGACTCGCTTCTCTCCCTGCCTTGAAACTTTAGCAAGGGCATCTGGACAACCAGAGTGGACTCCCTAAACCTTTAGCAAGGGACCTCTACCTAGCAAAAAGCTTTCTGAGACCTCTACCTGAAAGTGTGGGGGTCTTGGATTCAAGAGGACTTACCCAAATGTCTCTCAACACCGTCAATGAGCAACCAGCTCAAGGGGCTCCTGGAGGTGCTGATGCGTCGGTCCCAGATGGTGTGGGGAAAGGTCTGGGGGTGGCTTCAGATCCCACTTCTGACACCAAAGAATGTCAATAAAAATATCTGGAATACAAGAATTTAGTTAGGAAAGCTCATACAGTTAGAAATTTAGTTAGGAATTGCTCATATAGTTTGCAAACTGGAGAAATGCCACCTCCAAAGCAAATCAAAAGTACACTCTGGGGAGGGCGTGGGAAGGCAGAGCTTATAAAGGCAAAAAATCATAGACCACATGGGTTATTTTGAAAGCCCTCTGACTCGTTGGTTCCCCTATAGATAGTGGAGTTCTAAAATCAGCTATATCAGGCTTCTGGCCATCCATCAGGAAGGGATGCTCAGTTTCAGGGACAAGCTGTGGTTTCTCTGAGAACAGAGTACATGACTGCACCTTGGTCCTGGCACGGCCGATTGACTCTGTTATGTTTTAGGTCCCAGTTAGCCACACGGAGTCCATTTTGTCTTTCTCTTTTAGGGGTCCTCTATCTTTTGTTTTAATTCAACAGGAGAAAATGTTCTCGTTTTTGTTTTGTTTTTAGGCAAAAATCCTAATGATCTTGAGTAAGGCAAAGATTTCTTAAATAGAATACAAAAAATATGAAGTATAAAAGAAAGCAAGGATTATAAATGGGGCTATACCAAAATTAAAAACTTCTGCTCTCCAAAAAAACTGTTGAAGAAACAAGAAGAGAAACCACAGCCTGGGAAGGGGGCATGGTTAGAGGTGTGGAGAAATATTTGCAATTCATTTGTCTTGATAAAAGATGTACATATAGAATATATAAAAAACTCTTTAACTCACAAACAAAAATAGGCTGAAGATTTCAACCAATACTTCACAAAAGAAGATATATTAATGACCAAAGGGCATGTGGAAAAATGCTCAACATCAGTATCTGTCAGGAATATGAAAACTGAAATCCAATAAGAACACTATATTTCTTAAAAATAATAAGATTGACAACATCATTTATTCTGAGGAATGTGCAGCCACTAAAACTCTCATACCTTGCTGATGGAAATGCAACATGGCATAGCCACTTTGGAAATATACAGCAGTTTTGTATAAAGTTAAATATACCCTTAACACAAAACACAGAACACCAAGTCCTCTGTATTTACACAGGCGAAATGAAAACATATCCACACAAAGACTTGTAATTGAATGTTTACAATAGCTTTATTCATAAAAGCTAAAAACTTGAGACAATCCAAGTGTCTAGCAACTGCTGAATAAATAAACAAGTGTGGTATGGCCTTAGAACAGAATACTGCTTAGATTTAAAAAAAGAACCTACTGACATATACAACAAAATGGATGAGGCTCAAAAGCACTACATGGCGAGAGAAGGCAGACACAAAAGAGTAAATACTTTGTGATTCCATTTATATAAACTTCTAGAAAGGCGAAACTACTGTGATAGAAAGCAGACTAGTGGTTTCCTGGGCAAAAGATACAATGGTGGGAGGGATACGATACAACATTTTAGGATGAAGAAAATATTCTATATCATGATTGTGGTGATAGTTAAGCAGCTGTTACATTTGTCAAAGCTCATTGAATTGTACACTCAACAGTACTGAATTTTATTTTGTGTAAATTATACCTCAATCAAGGTGATAAAATTTTTTTAAGTGAAATACATTGAATTTTAGGGACTTGCATGGGTTAGTTATGCTTATATACTTACCCACTGAGATGAGACAGCTGTCATTCTCCAGCATCACATCTCTGTATGGGGTCCTCTGAGCAGGTGAACTCTTCTCCTAGGTGAACTCCATAGTCATGTCCTTAAATGACACTGATGCCTGTAATAAAGGTGCTGCTGGGAACTAATTCTTATTATGTTTACTCTTGAAAGTTTAAAACAAATGTTACAAAGCATATCTGTCATGATCCTAATTTGGTCTTATGCTTTGGGGTTACTCACATAATTAGCACAATATTATTCACATGCCCTAATTTATTTGCCTATATTTATGATATATATTAAATTTTATTAAAATTTATTTTTTACATCTAATGATATGATCACATAATTTCTTTCCTTTACTCTGTCAGTGTGGTGAACTGTACTGATTTTGATTGGTAGTTCAAACTGCATTCTTGAAATAAATGTAAATTGGTCATTTTACATTATCTTTTTAATATATCTATTAATTCAACTTGGTTATCTTGATTCCAAAATTAATATGGAAAACTAAACAAGCATGTATAGCCAGAAAATGTCTAAGCAGTTATGATGGAGCTACTCTGCCAGGTATTCAAACCTTTTGAATAAGTAAAAGCTGAATAATTAAACAGTGCTCTTGGTACATGATGAGGCATAGTGACCTAAGCAACAGAAGAGAAACTCAGAGATAGATGTGAATACCTACAGTTTCTTAAATGAAATAAAGGCCGTATCTTGAAAGCATGTGGAAAAGCTGGCCTTCTCGGCAAATGTCATAGGGATAATTTGGTAGCCATCTGGGAAAAGGAAGTTAGATCTTCATGCTGTATGGCAGAATAAGCTTCAAATGGGTTAGTGTCTAAAATGTAAAGTAAGTAAAATAAAATGAATCAAGCGTTAGAAGATAACATGGAAGGATTCTTTAACAACTTATGTAGACACTGGCTAACTATACAAGGAAAGACCGTTAAATGTTTCATTATGAAAATCAAAGTCTTCTTTATGGCAAAGAAAACAATCAGAAGCAAGGTTGAAATCTAAACTACAAATTAGGAAGGGAGTTACAATTCATTACACGTAAAAGACCAGTCTCCATAACATATTAAGGGTTACTAGGCATTGACAAGTAAAAGATCAACAAAATAGTAAGAAAATGTGTTGCACGAGTACAGTACACCAAAGAAGAAATACAAACGGGCCACAAATATAAAATTATGTTTTACGTCACTCACGATAAAAGAATTCTGAGAAAAACTACATTGAGACACCCTTTTTAAAATAATTGCATTGGCAAAATTCTAAAAAAGTTTGACAGCACATTCTATCCGCAAGGAGGTGGGGAAACAAGTACCCTTACACTGCTGGTTCTACCTTCAGAATACATCCAGAACTGACCTCTTCAAAGTATCGTCACTGCTAACCCTTTAATAGCATCATTTCATGCTAGGATTACAGGAATAGTCTCCTCAATTGTCCCTGCTTCCACCACTGCCCCGCTAGAGTCTATCGTCATACGGTAGGTCAGGTCCTGTCTCAGCTCAAAACCCTCTATATCACCTAAATGAATTGGGAGAGATATTGTGTTCATTACCAGAAGACTTACTATGGCCAAGATGTCTGTTCTCCTCAAATTAGCTAAAGGTTAAATGCAATCCCAGTCATCTCCCAGAAGACATTTTTGTAGATACTGGCAAGCTGATTCTAAAACTGCTAAAAGGGACATTATTGGGTCGACTGAGGAACTTTGAATTTGGCTATATTGTAGATAACGTTATGCCTACTATAATGTCTTTTTGGTGTGATAGTTTTATTATGGTTATGTAGGAAAATGTCTCCTATTTCTTAGGAGATATGTGCTGAAGTACTTGGGGGTGAAGTGTCATAATGTCTGTAACTATACAGATGTTTCAGCCAAAAAAATTACAAAGAAGTGCGAAGTGAGCCAAGGAGGTGGGGTAAGAGTGGGGGCTTGACACAGTAGCCGAGTGTTAACTGTTGGATCTGGAAAAAGAGTATATGAGTTTTTATAACACTATAGTCAATAATTTTCTGTAGGTTTAAAATTTTCAAAATAAAAAAAAAGTTGAGGAAAAGGCTTTGGCTTAGTTCAAGTGCTAAGAAAGTTAGCATTTGAAAAAAATTAGAAGCATAGTTTCTGATTTGGAAAATGGTCAGTAGAGTACAACGTACTAATTCGGTGAACTTCTTGCTAGAATAAGTCTCTTTAAATTTTTTATTTTAATTCAAAAACTTTTTTTTTTTTACCAGAGTTTGGAGCATCCATAGCTCTGTCTAAGAAACATATTTCAAAAGAGATGTACAGTTATTTAAACAGAGTGTAGGTATAGAATCTTTGCATTTATTTTATAGTATATTATAGTAAAATAGTACATGGAATTATATTGATTCTCTAGCTTATTAGAGTAAATATATATTTAAGATTTTTGTGGTTCACAAAAATATGTTATAAGATTTGGCATTGCCATCATGAATGAGTCTCATTTGTTTTAAAGCTTGTTTAAAAACTTGTTTTAAAAATATGAATATAGTTCCCTACCAAGTACCTAGAATATACTGAACATCATTAAATTCTTTGGTTTTGAGAACTTTTCAGTGTCTTAGGCCATTATTTTGAGCGTGGTTTAAAACAATATTACTTTGAATATAGAAGAAGAGTTTAAAGAGTATGGTGACTCCTTTAGATTAAAAATTGAATGTATTGTTTTGATGTTTTCCTATTATGAAATAGCATATTAGAATGCTAAGTATTTTGACTAATTAGATTTTAATGATTGTACTTTTATATGATTTTGATGGGTAATTTTACATTTGAACCACAAATATAGTTAAAACAGATTTATTTTTATTTGGTATACAAGTCTATCTGTATTCCAAGTTATGAAGAAAGTCTTCTATGTGGTCTTCTAGATTCGTTATTGTTACTGCCCTCGCATTTAGATTTCCAGGACATTAGGACTGATGTTTGTATATGGGATGAAGTAGGGTCAAAATTCTTTTTTCCCCCCATACAGATATCCAGTTTACTTAGACCATTTATTGTAAAGTCCATACTTGCCCACTACCCTGCAGGGTCACCCTTATCATAAATCATCCAACACGAATAGTTCTGTTTCTGTACTCCCTGTGTTTTCTTCATTGGTCTATTTTTTTTCTAGTCTTGAGCCAATAATACACTCTGTACATTATTGTCGCTGTATATTCAGTTTGGCTATCCTACTTTCTTCTTTAAAACGATCTTGGCTTACCCTAGGCCTTTGCAGTTCCAAAAACTTCGAATTGCTTTCTTAGTTATCCCAAATAAACTTCTTCTATTTCTATAGGGATTGCATTGAATATATGAACCAACCTGGGAACAATTGACATCTTTGAATCTTGACATGTCCAATCCATGAATATTCTACCTTTTATATTTTTAACTTTTCACAATAATTTTTGATGGTTTTATATAGTGAGATCTTGCACACCTTTTGCAGGATTTATTCCTAGGTATGTGATAATTTTTATACTGTTGTAATGTGAATTTTTCTAATTGTCTTTTGGTGACAGGTAGGAGTCTAATTAGCATTTGCATATTGACATATCTAGAAACCTTACCAAATAATTTGAAACTTATTCACCAAGTTATTTATCTGTAGGTCTTTTGGATTTCCTGCATATAAGATAACGCTGTTTCTTAATAATATAGCTTTATTTTTTCACCTCCAATCTTTACATCTTTTAAAAATAGATTGACTATTACATAAGCTAAATCTGCAGTACAATGTTGAATCCAACTGTTGATAGTAGACATCTAAACTTACTATTATAAATAACAGTCTTCCTATACTGCAAGGTCATGAAAATATTCTCCTATGATATCTGCCATAATCTTTATTGCATTCATGTTCATAAGGAAGATTGCCTTTGGTTTCTCTTTCTAGGAACATCCTTGTTAAGTTTTGGTAAAAAAGTATTGCTCTCCCTGTAAAACAAATAGAGAACGTTCCCTCTTTTTCCATTTTCTGAAAGAGTTTCTTTGTGAGAAGTTTTAAAATTACAAATGCCATGTCTTTTTTAAAAATTGAGATATAATTGACATATAACATTGATTGGTTTCAAGTGATCACCACAATAAGTGTAGGTAACATCCGACACTACACGTAGTTACAATTTTTTTTTTCTCGTGGCGAGAACTCTTAAGATCTACTCTCTTAGCAACTTTCAAATACACAGTAAAGGATTATTAACTATAGTCACCATGCTGTACATTATATCTGCATGACTTATTTATTTTATAAGTGGAGGTGGTATCTTTTGACCACCTTCACCCTTTTGCCCACCCTCAAGCCCCGCCTCTTCTCCGTGTATATGAATTTGTTTTTGGGTTTTTGTAATGAGAGGTTCAGGGATTCGATTGGAGATGTAAAAGAAACTTTCCACTCCAAGCAAATGGACTGAAGGTATATTTTATTATATAGAGGAGAGTAAAGGCCGTAGTCCACAAACACATCTGAATAGGTCAAATGTTAAGAGGGAAAAACATCAGATTGACTGGAAAGGGAAAACATCCACATCGACTGAAGGGAAATGACATAAATCAACCAGAAAGAGAAACACCAGGTTGACCGAAGAGAGAACACATCAAATCAATTATTCACAACAAATCAATTACTTCACAACAAATCAATTACTCACAACATCCACGCCCCACCGCCGGGAGAGTCCTTTCAATCGACACGGCTGGGCGGGGATCACATGTCCTGGGCAAGGTGTCCCTTCCACAGGTGGAACTCTCACCAGGCCTCAGTTTCCAGCAGTTTTTTATAGCATCAATAATTCCCAGAGTAAGCAGTTACAGAGCTTTTACAGAGCAAGCATTCAGTGTTCCCATGCACAAATGGTTATCAGTGGCATACGTGCCCTGAGTCTCCTGGCTGTCGTCCCAGCCTAGCAGTTGTGTACGTGCATTGTTTACCCTGGTTATCATCCTAGCCCAGCACAGATGGCCAGTCTGCCCCAGGCTGTGGCGCCCGAAGGGCCTTGAAATTTTTACACATTGCAACTATCTCTGTGGGAGAAGGGCCAGTTCCCACCACGCAGAAAGCAGCTTTTATATTTCTTTTTGTGCTCGTGGCTGTAGGTCAATGGAGCGGCCAAACATGGCTGTACTCATGTCAAGACAGTTTTTTAAATCTTCTTTTGCTGTGGTTGTTTATTGTGGTGACATTGGTTTATAATATTGTATAAATTTCAAGTGTACATCATTATACTTCTATTTCTGCATGGATTACATCACGTTCTCATGTTCACCACCCAAATACTAATTACAATCCAGCCCCACACACATGTGCCTAATTATCCCTTTTGCCCTCCTCCCTCCCTCCCACCCTCTGGTAACCACCAATCCAATCTCTGTCTCTATGTGTTCGTTTGTTGTTGTTATTATCTACTACTTTAATGAGTGAGATCATACGGTATTTGACCTTCTCTCTCTGCCTTGTTTCACTTTGCATAATACCCTCAGTGTCCAGCCATGTTGTCACAAATGGCTGGATTTCATCGTTTCTTATGGCTGAGTAGTATCCCATTGTGTATATATACCACATCTTCTTTATCCATTCGTCCCTTGATGGGCGCTTAGGTTGCTTCCAAGTCTTGGCTATTGTGAATAACGCTGCAATGAACACAGGGGTGCATGTTTCTTTATGCATTGGTGTTTTCACCTTCTTTGGATAAATACCCAGCAGTGGAATAGCTGGATCATATGGTAGTTCTATCCTTGATTTTTTGAGGAATTCACCATACTGTTTTCCACAGTGGCTGCACCAGTTTGCACTCCCACCAGCAGTGTATGAGTGTTTCCTTCTCTCCATATCCTCTCCAACACTTGTTGTTTCCTGTCTTGTTAATTACAGCCATTCCGACGGGTGTGAGGTGATATCTCATCGTAGTTTTGATTTGCGTTTCCCTGATAGCTAATGATGTTGAACATCTCTTCACGTGCCTGTTGGCCATCTGCATATCTTCTTTGGCGAAATGTCTGTTCAGGTCTTTTGCCCATTTTTTAATTGGGTTGATAGTTTTCTTGCTGTTGAGATGCATGAGTTCTTTATATATATTTTGGAGATTAACCCCTTATCAGATGTATGGTTTGCGAATATCTTCTCCCAATCGTTAGGTTGTCTTTTCATTGTGTTGATGGTTTCCTTTGCTGTGCAGAAGATTTTAGTTTGATGTAGTCCCATTTGTTTATTTTTTCTATTGTTTCTCTTGCCTGGTCAGACACGGTGCTTGAAAATATGTTGCTAAGACCGATGTTGAAGAGCTTACTGCCTATGCTTTCTTCTAGAAGTTTCATGGTTTCAGGTCTTACATTCAAGGCTTTAATCCATTTTGAGTTAATTTTTGTGTATGGGGTAAGGTAAGGGTCTACTTTCATTTTTTTGCATGTGGCTGTCCAGTTTTCCCAGCACCATTTGTTGAAGAGTCTTTCCTTTCTCCATTGCATGTTCTTGGCTCCTTTGTCGAAGATTAGCTGTCCATAGATGTGTGGGTTTGTTTCTGGGCTTTCAATTCTATTCCATTGATCTCTGTGTCTGTTTTTGTGCCAGTACCATGCTGTTTTGGTTACTATAGCTTTGTAGTATATTTTGAAATCAGGGAGTGTGGTACCTCCAGCTTTGTTCCTTTTTCTCAGGATTCCTTTAGCTATTTGGGGTCTTTTGTTGTTCCATATAAATTTTAGGATTCTTTGTTCTATTTCTGTGAGAAATGTTGTTGGAACTTTGATAGGGATTGCATTGAATCTATAGATTGCTTTAGGAAGTATGGACGTCTTAACTATGTTAATTCTTCCAATCCAAGAGCACGGAATATCTTTCCATTTCTTTGTGTCTTCTTCAATTTCTTTCAGCAATGTTTTATATCTTTCAGTGTACAGATCTTTCACCTCTTTGGTTAAGTTTATTCCTAGGTATTTTATCCTTTTTGTTGCAATTGTAAATGGGATTGTATTCTTAATTTCTCTTTCTGCTACTTCGTTGTTAGTGTACAGAAGTGCAACTGATTTTTGTATGTTGATTTTGTATCCTGCAACTTTACTGTATTCGTTTATTACTTCTAAAAGTTTTTTGGTGGATTCTTTAGGGTTTTCATATATAAAATCATGTCATCTGCAAATAGTGACAGTTTCACTTCTTCCTTTCCAATTTGGATCCCTTTTATTTCTTTTTCTGCTCTGGCTAGGACTTGCAATACTGCGTTAAATAGGAGTGGTGAGAGTGGACATCCTTGCCTGGTTCCTGTTCTTAGAGGGATAGCTTTCAGTTTTTCACCATTGAGGATGATATTAGCTGTGGGTTTGTCATATATGGCCTTTATTATGTTGCGATACTTTCCTTCTATACCCATTCTGTTCAGAGTTTTTATCATAAATGGATGCTATATCTTGTCAAATGCTTTCTCTGCATCTATTGAGATGATCATGTGATTTTTATTTTTCATTTTATTAATGTGGTGTGCCACGTTGATTGATTTGCGAATGTTGAATCATCCCTGCATCCCTGGAATAAATCCCACCTGATCATGGTGTATAATATTTTTAATGTATTGTTGTATGCGATTTGCTGGTATTTTGTTGAGGATTTTTGCATCGAGGTTCATCAGTGATATTGGCCTGTGATTTTCTTTTTTTGTGTTATCCTTGTCTGGTTTTGGTATCAGGGTAACGTTGGCTTCGTAGAATGAATTAGGGAGCTTCCTCCCCTCCTCAATTTTTTGGAAGAGTGTGAGAAGGACAGGTATTAAGTCTTCTTCGAATGTTTGGTAGAATTCACCAGGGAAGCCGTCTGTTCCTGGACTTTTATTTTGGGGGAGGTTTTTGATTACTGTTTCGATCTCCTTACTGGTGATTGGTCTATTCAAATTCTCTATTTCTTCTTGATCCAGTTTTGGAAGGTTCCAAAATTCTTTTGGAAGAATTTATCCATTTCTTCCAGATTGTCCGATTTGTTGGCATATAGCTTTTCATAGTATTCTCTTATAATCTTTTGTATTTCTGAGGTGTCCATTGTAATTTCTCCTCTTTCATTTCTGATTTTACTTATTTGAGCCTTCTCTCTATTTTTCTTGGTGAGTCTAGCTAAAGGTTTGTCAGTTTTGTTTATCTTTTCAAAGAACCAGCTCTTGGTTTTACTAATTTTTTCTATTGTTTCTTTAGTCTCTGTTTCATTTATTTCTGCTCTGATTTTTATTATTTCCCCTCTTCTACTGATTTTGGGCTTTGTTCTTCTTTTTCCAGTTCCTTTAGGTGCATTGTTAGATTGCTTATTTCAGATTTTTCTTGTTTGTTGAGATAGGCCTGTATTGCTATAAACGTCCCTCCTAGAACCGCTTTTCCTGTATCCCATATATTCTGACATGTCGTATTTTCATTTTCATTTGTCTCCAGGTATTTTTTTGATTTCTGCTTTGATTTCTTCATTGACCCAATCGTTGTTCAGTAGCATTTTGTTTAATCTCCACACATTTGTGGCTTTTCTGATTTTCTTCCTATAGTTGATTTCTAGTTTCATACCGTTGTGTTCAGAAAAGATGCTTGGTATTATTTCAATCTTCTTAAATTTATGGAGACTTGTTTTGTGGCCTAATATGTGATCAATCCTGGAGAATGTCCCACGTGCATTTGAAAACAATGTGTATTCTTCGGTTTTTGGATGGAATGTTCTGTATATATCTACTAGGTCCATCTGTTCTAGTGTGTCATTTAAGGCCAATGTTTCCTTATTGATCTTCTGTTTGGATGATCTATCCGTTGGTGTAAGTGGAGTGTTAAAGTCCCCTACTATTATTGTGTTACTGTCTATTTCTCTTTTCATGTCTGTTAATAATTGCTTTATATATTTAGGTGCTCCTACGTTGGGTGCATAGATATTTACAAGTGTTATATCCTCTTGTTGGATTGTTCCCTTGACCACTACGTAATGCCCTTCTTTGTCTCTTTTTACGGTTTTTGTTTTAAAGTCTATTTTGTCTGATATGAATATTGCTACCCCAGCTTTCTTTTCATTGCCATTTGCATGGAGTATCTTTTTCCATCCCTTCACTTTCAGTTTGTGAGTGTCTTTAGGTCTGAAGGGTGTCTCTTGCATGCAGCATATATACGGGTCTTGTTTTTTTATCCAATCAGCCACCCTATGTCTTTTAATTGGAGCATTTAGTCCATTGACGTTTAAAGTAGCTATTGCTAAGTATGTACTTACTGCCATTTTTAAACTTTTTTTTTCTTGGTGTTTTAGTAGTTCTTCTCTGTTCCTTTCTTCTTCTCTTGCTCTCTTCCCTTGTGGTTTGATGGCTTTCTTTAGTATTATGTTTGGGTTCCTTTCTCTTAGTTTTTTGTGTATTTATTATAGGTCTCTGGTTTGTGATTACCATGGGCTTCATATACAGTAGCCTACGTCTATAGCAATCTATATTAAGTTGATGGTCTCTTTAGTTTGACCTCTGTCTGAAAGCTCTACTCTTTAGCTCCCCTCCTCCCACATTTTATGTTTTTGATATCATATCTAACGTCTTTTTTTGTGCATTTGTATCCACTGTGCTCTTATCATGGTAATAGATAATTTTCCCTGTTTGTGGTCTTCTCTTTTCCCCTTAAATAAGTCCCTTTAGCATTTCTCATAGTACTGGTTTCTTGGTGACAAACTCCTTTAATTTTTGCTTGTCTGGGAAACTTTTTATCTCTCCTTCCATTTTGAATGATAACCTTGCCTGGTAGAGTATTCTTGGCTGTAGGTTTTTTCCTTTTAGCACTTTAAATATATCATGCCACTCTCTTCTAGCCTGTAAGGTTTCTGCTGAGAAGTCAGCTGATAGCCTTATGGGGTTTCCTTTGAGTGTAACTTGTCTTTCTCTTGCAGCTTTTAGGATTCTCTCTTTATCTTTAATTCTGGACATTTTAATTATGACGTATCTTGGTGTGGGCCTCTTCGGGTTTATCTTGTTTGGTGCTCTCTGTGCTTCCTGTACCTGGATGGCTGTTTCCTTCCTTAGGTTAGGGAAGTTTTCAGCTATTATTTCTTCAAATAGATTCTCTGCCCCTTTGTCTCACTCTTCTCCTTCTGGGACATCTATAACATGGATGTTAGTGCACTTGATGTTGTCCCAGAGATCCCTTAGACTATCCTCAGTCTTTTTAATTCTTTTTTCTTTTACCTGTTCAGCTTGGGTGATTTCATCTAGTCTTTCGTCCAGCTCGCAGATCTGTTCTTCTGTATCCTCTACTCTGCTTTTGAGTCCCTCTAGTGAATTTTTCATTTCCGGTATTGTATTCTTCATTTCTGATTGGTTCTTTTCTGTATCTTCCATTTCTTTGTTGACGTTCTCACTGAGTTCATCCATTCTTCTCCCAAGATCAGTGAGCATCCTTAACACTCTTTGTTTGAACTCTCTGTTGGGTAGGTTGCTCATTTCTGTTTCACTTAGTTCCTTTTCTGGGGTTTTGTCCTGTTCCCTTACTTGGAACTATTCCTTTGCTTCCTCATTTTGCCTCTTTCCTGGTGCTTGTGTCTATGTATTAGGTAGGTCAGCTATGTCTCCTGCTCTTGGAGATGTGACCTTATATAAGTGATGCCTTATGAGGCCATGCAGTGTGCTTCCCTCAGTTCCGAATATTCCAGGAGTGACCCCTATGTGGGCTACATGTGTCCTTCTGTTGTGGCGTGGTTGCTCTTGCCGTAGGTGCCCAGGGAGGCTGAGCTATGCCCCTGGACAGCTGTTGTAATGCTCAGCTGCTTGTAGTTGTTGTGGGCCCTTCAGTCTCTTTATCGGGTGTGGGGAGCCCCAGCACAGTTGGCTGCAAGTTCTAATAGCACATCCGTGTTGCAGTATTTCTATTAAGTGAGTAGGCCCCCAGCATGGCAAGTTGTTAGGCTCACGGGCTTACAACTGCTATAAGCCTCCAGCCTTTGGGTCTCTTGTCAGCTCTCTGAGGATTGCAGCTGGGTGGGGCTGGCCTCAGGCACGGGAGCACCCAATTGGTTTCAGGCTTTGGAAGGTGGGGCAAACCCCCTATGTGGGTCTTCGGGAAACACAAGTCTTCTGCAGCTGACAAGCCCCACTGCCCATGGGTCCACACGCACAGTCAACACAGTTCTGCCCCATGTGCGTGCCCCAACCTCCTGAAGTGGACCCAGTCTCTCCAAGGCAGGAGCCCCACATACTCCACCGCCACTCCACACTCTCCACTTGCTCTTTGTGCACGACCTGCCCCACAGAGGTGACCCCCCCCCCCAGGCCACAGAGAATCCAGGCAGTTCACTTAGCAGGCCCACAAGTTGCCTGAGGGGCCAATTGGGTGGGACCAATCCCTAGGGTGGGCTGCCTGTCCTGGCTGAGCTGGATTAAATCAGTGCTCTAGGGGGTGGGGCAGACCCTGGGCTAGCAGGCCCCAGGGAGAAGTCCAATGGCGCCTGCCAGCATCTGTGTCACCACGCCCACACCAGGTTGCTACAATGGCCACCGCCAATGTCCCAGTCCCTGGAGAGGTCTCACCTCTCACCAAGATGCACTCAGAGCCTATCAGGTGAGTTTCTTTTCACCAAAGTGCTGTGCACCTTTCTTTCTGGTGATTTTCGGTTGCTTTCTGAAACGGGTGAGTTTGTGCATAAGAGCCGGTTTTAATTTCTTTGTAAACCAGCTTTTCTGGGGGTACTCCCCAACGTTTTAGTAGCAAGCAAAGTCAGACATTATACCACTTGTCTCGATTGTGCTGGGTCCAAAAAATGCCTACAGCGGGAGCGCTCCCCGGCTCAGGGCCCCACTCCTCCAGGGAAGGCTCTGTACCTTTGGGCTGCTCCTGGGCAGCCATGAAGCACTGCGGCTTGTGAAGGTGGCATTTTTTTCTCTCCAGAAGGGAATATCTGCCTCTTCCACCTCAATTGGGATTGTCGTTTGTTGCAGGCGTTCCTCTTACCCAGTTTTCAGTTCTCTCTCAGGGGTAATTTTACCATGAGTTGTTGTAAATTGGCTGTGTCCGTGGGAGGAGGTGAGTTCAGAGTCTGCCTATGCTGCCATCTTGACTTCTCTCTTGGGTTTTCTTTTTCGATTCCACATATAAGTGAGATCATATGGTATTTGTCTTTCTCTGTCTGATTTATTTCACTTAGAATGATGCCCTCAAGCTCCACCCATGTTGTTGCAAATGGCAAAATCACTTCTTTTCATGGCTGAATAATATTCCATTGTGCATATGTATTTTCTTTATTCATTCATCCATCAGTGGACACTTGATGCTTCCATGTCTTGGCTGTTGTAAGTAATGCTGCAATGAACATGGAGGTTTATACATCTTTTGGAGTTAGTGTTTTCATTTCCTTCAGATAAATAACCGGAAGTGGAATTTCTGGATCATATGGTAGTTCTATTTTTAATTTTTTGAGGAACCTCTGTACTATCTTCCATAGTGGCTGCATCAATTTACATTCTCACCAACAGTGCACAAAGGTCCTCTTTTCTCCACATCCTCACCAACACTTGTTATTTCTTGTCTTTTTGAATAGCCATTCTAACAAATGTGAGGTGATATCTCATTTTGGTTTTGATTTGCATTTCCCTGATGATTAGTGATGTTGAGCGCCTTTCCATGTACCTGTTGGCCATCTGTATGTCTTCTTCGGAGAAATGTCTATTCAGATTCTTTGCCCATTTTTTAACCAGATTATTTGCGTTTTTGCTATTGAGGTGTATGAGTTCTTTAAATATTTTGGATATTAACTCCTTATCAGGAATTAATAACCTCCATATTATCAGGAGTTAATATGATTGGCAAATATTTTCTCCCATTTGGTAGGTTGCCTTTTCATTTTGTTGAAGGTTTCCTTTGCTGTGCAGAAGCCTTTTTGTTTGATGTAGTCCCACTAGTGTATTTTTGCTTTTGTTGCCTTTGCTTTTGGTGTTGAATTGAAAAATATCGTTGCCAAAAGTGATGTAAAGAAGCTTACCACCCTGTGTTTTCTTCTAGGAGTTTTATGGTTTCAGGTCTTATGTTCAAGTCTTTAATCCACTTTGATTTAATTTTTGTGTATGGTGTAAGATAATGGTCCAGTTTCGTTCTTTTGTATGTGGATGTCCAGTTTTCCCAGCGCCATTTGTTGAAGAAATGGTCCTTTCCCCATTATATATTCCTGGCTCTTTTGTTGTAAATTAATTGACCATATATGTGTGGGTTTATTTCCGGGCTCTCTCTTCTGTCCCATTGATCCATGTGTCTATTTTTATGCTCTTCTGTCCCATTGATCCATGTGTCTATTTTTATGCCAGTAGCATACTGTTTTGATTACTATAGCTTTGTAATATAGTTTGAAATCAGGAAGCATGAAGCCTCCAGCTTTGTTCTTCTTTTTCAAGATGCTTTGGCTATTCTGGATTATTTGTGGTTACACACAAATTTTAAGATTGTTTGTTCCATTTCTATGAAAAATACCATTGGAATTTTGCTAGGGATTGCATTATATCTGTAGATTGTTTTGGTAGTATGGACATTTTAACATTATTAATTCTTTCAATCCATGAGCATGGAATATCTTTCCATTTATTTGTGTGTTTTTTCCAGTTTTTTCATCAATGTCTTATAGTTTTCAGTGTACAGGTCTTTAACCTCCTTGGTTAAATCTATTCCTAGGTATTTTATTCTTTTTGATTCAATTGTACATGAGATTGTTCTCAATTTCTCTTTCTGATTGTTCATTATTGGTGCATAGAAATGCAATAGATTTTTCTGTATTGATTTTGTACCCTGCAACTTTCCTGAATTTGTTCATTAGTTTTAACAGTTTTTTGGTGAAGTCTTCAGGGTTTTCTATATTTAATATCATGTCATTTTCAAATAGTGACAGTTTTACTACTTCCTTTCTGACTTGGATGGCTTTTATTTCTTTTTCTTGCCTAATTGCTCTGGCTAGGAATTCCAGTACTGTGACGAATAAAAGTGGTGAGAGTGGGAATCCTTGTCTTGTTCCTGATCTTAGAGGAAAGACTTTCACTTTTCCACCATTGAGCATGAAGTCATGACAAGTATGGACTTGTCATATATGGCCTTTATTATGTTGTGGTATGTTCCCTCTATGCCCATTCTTTTGAGAGTTTTTACCATAAATCGATGTTGGATCTTGTCAAATGCTTTTTCTGCATCTATTGAGATGATCATGTGATGTTTTTTTTTTGTGAGGAAGATCAGACCCGAGCTAACATCCATGCTAATCCTCCTCTTTTTGCTGAGGAAGACCGGCTCTGCACTAACATCTATTGCCAATCCTCCTCCTTTTTTTCCCCCAAAGCCCCAGTAGATAGTTGTATGTCATAGTTGCACATCCTTCTAGTTGCTGTATGTGGGACGCGGCCTCAGCATGGCCGGAGAAGTGGTGCGTCGGTGCGCGCCCGGGATCCAAACCCGGGCCGCCAGCAGCGGAGTGCGCGCACTTAACCGCTAAGCCACGGGGCCGGCCCTAGATGATCATGTGATTTTTATTCTTCATTTTGTTTGTGGTGTGTCACATTGATTGATTTGCAGGTGTTGAACCATCCTTATGTCCCTGGAATTAATTGCACTTGATCATGGTGTATGATCCTTTTAATGCATTGTTGAATTTGGTATGCTAATTTTCTGTTGAGAACTTTTGCATCTATGATGTTCATCAGGGTCATTGGCCTGTTATTTTCTTTTCTTGTGGCATCCCCTTCTGGTTTTGGTATGAGGGCAATGCTGGCCTCCTAAAGTGAGTTTGGATGTGTTCCCTCGTCTCCTACATTTTGGAAGAGTTTGAGGAGAAGAATTGGTACTCTTCTTTGAATGTTTGATAGAATTCACCAGTGAAGCCATCTGTTCCTGGACCGTTGTTTGTTGGTATATTTTTGATTGCTGATAAATCTTCTTACTAGTAATTGGTCTGTTAAATTTTTCTGTTTCTTCATGATTCTGTCTCGGTAGGTTGTGTGTCTGGGAATTTATTCACTTCTTCTAGGTTCCCCCACTTGTTGGTGTATCTCTTTTTGTAGAAGTTATTATGATCCTTTGTGTTCCTGTGGTATCAGTTGTAACATCTTTCATTTGTTATTTTATTTATTTGAATCCTCTCTCTTTTCCCCTTGGTGAAACTATCTAAAGCTTGGTCAATTTTGTTATCTTTTCAGAGGGGCTCTTGATTTCATTGATCTTTTTTATTTTCTGTTAAGTCTATTTTATCCTTTTCCTCTCTGATCTTTGTTATTTCCTTTCTTCTACTATTTTTAGGCTTTGGTCATTTTTTTCTTTTCTTGTTCTTTGAGATGCAAAGTTAGATTGCATATTTGAGATTTTTCTTCTTTCTTGATATAGACATTTATTGCTATGTGCTTCCCTCTTAGAACTACTTTGGTCTAATCCCATTACTTTGGAATGTTGTAGTTCCATTTTCATTTCTCTCAAGGTTTTGATATTCTTTTCAGTTTTATATTAATTGTAGGATATTTTTATTTAAAACCTATATGAGTTCTAGTTATAGTTAGGCCCTGTTCAAGTTTGTTTAAATTATTATCTAAAGCAGATTAATTTTCTTTTTTTTAAATTAAGATATAATTGACACATAACACTATATTAGTTTCAGGTGTGCAACAAAATGATTCTAATTTGTATATATTGCAAAATTATCACCAGAGTAATTCTAGGTAACAGTCAGCACCATACATAGTTTAAATTTTTGTTCTTGTGATGAAACTTTTATGATATAATCTGTTAGCAAATTTGAAATACATAATATAGAATTATTAACTATAGTAACCATGCTGTAAATTGTATCCTCATGACTTGTTTATTTTATAAGTTGAAGTTTACAACTTTTTATTGTTATTTTTAAATTTTTCTATTGATGTTTTAATAGTTTTTAAAGTGAAATTTTGGGTTGTACATTTTTGTTTGTCCATCACCATATATATGTCTCCCTTCACCCCTTGTGCCCACCCCCACCCCCATTGCCCCTGGTAACCACAATACAGTTTTCTCTGTCCATGTGTTGGTTTATATTCCACATATGAGTGAGATCATACAGTGTTTGTCTTTCTCTTTCTGGCTTACTTCACTTAACATAATACCCTCCAGGCCCATCCATGTTGTTGCAAATGGGACAATTTCGTCTTTTTTTTTTATGTCTCAGTAGTGTTCCATTGTATATATATACCACATTTTCTTGATCCAATCGTCAGTCGAGGGACACTTAGGTTGCTTCCACTTCTTGGCTATAGTGAGTAATGCTGCAATGAACATAGGGGTGCATAAGCCTCTTTGGATTGTTGATTTCAGGTGCGTTGGATAGATTCCCAGTAGTGGGATGGCTGGATCATAGGGCATCTCTATTTTTAATTCTTTGAGGAATCTCTATACTCTTTTCCATAGAGGCTGCACCAGTTTGCATTCCCACCAGCTGTGTATGAGGGTTCCTGTTTCTCCACATCCTCTCCAACATTTGCTACTTTTTGTCTTGGTGATTATAGCCATTCTAATGGGCATGAGGTGATATCTTAGTGTTGTTTTGATTTGCATTTCCCTGATGATTAATGATGTTGAACATCTTTTCATGTGCCTATTGGCCATCTGTATATCTTCTTTGGAGAAGTGTCTGTTCATTTCCTCTGCCCATTTTTGGATTGGGTTGTTTTTTTTGTTGTTGTTCAGTTGTGTGTGTTCTTTATATATTATGGAGATCAACCCCTTGTCAGATGTATGTTTTGCAAATATTCTCTCCCAGCTGGTGGGTTGTCTGTTCATCTTTTTTTTTTTTAATTTTTTGTTTATTGCAGTAACATTGGTTTATAACATTGTATCTGTTCATCTTGATTCTGGTTTCATTTATCTTGTAGAAGCTCTTTAATCTGATAAAGTCCCACTTGTTTATTTTTTCTTTAGTTTCCCTAGTCTGGGTAGGCATGGCATCCGAAAACATTCCTTTATGACCAATGCCAAATAGTGTGTTGCCTATATTTTCTTCTATGAGTTTTATAGTTTCAGGTCTCACCTTCAGGTCTTTGATCCATTTTGAGTTAATTTTTGTGAATGGCGATAGCAGATGGTCCACTTTCATTCTTTTGCATGTGGCTGTCCAGTTTTCCCAACACCATTTATTGAAGAGACTTTCCTTTCTCCATTGTATGTTCTTAGCTGCTTTGTGGAAAATTAGCTGTCCGTATATGTGTGGTTTTATTTCTGGGCTTTCAATTCTGTTCCATTGATCTGTGTGTCTGTTTTTGGACCAGTACCATGCTGTTTTGATTACTATTGCTTTGTAGTATGTTTCGAAGTCAGGGATTGTGATGCCTCCTGCTTTGTTCTTTTTTCTTAGGATTGCTTTAGCTATTCAGGGTCTTTTGTTGCCCCATATGAATTTTAGTATTCTTTTTTCTATTTCCGTGAAGAATGTCATTGGGATTCTGATTGGGATTACATTGAATCTGTAGATTGCTTTAGGTAATATAGACATAGTTAAAATGTCTATATTACCTAGTTATAAATAACTATTTATTCTTCCAATCCACGTGCATGGAATATCTTTCCATTTCTTTATGTCATCATCGATTTCTTTCAATAATGTCTTGTAGTTCTCATTGTATAGGTCTTTCACCTCCTTGGTAAGATTTATTCCTAGGTATTTTATTCTTTTTGATGCAATTGTAGATGGTATTATCTTTTTGAGCTCTCTTTCTGTTAGTTAGTTATTAGCATACAAAAATGCAACTGATATTTGTAGATTGATTTTGTACCCTGCAACTTTGCTGTAGTTGTTGATTATTTCTAATAGTTTTCCAATGGATTCTTTAGGGTTTTCTATATATAAAACCATGTCATCTGCAAATAGTGAGAGTTTCACTTCTTAGTTACCTGTTTGGATTCCTTTTATTCCTTTTTCTTGCCTAATTGCTCTGGCCAAAACCTCCATATTATGTTGAACAGGAGTGGTGAGTGTGGGCAGCCCTGCCTCGTTCCTGTTCTCAGAGGAATGGCTTTCAGTCTTCCCTGTTGAGTAGGATGTTGGCTGTGGGTTTGTCATAAATAGTCTTTATTATGTTGAGGGACTTTCCTTCTATTCCCATTTTGTTGAGAGTTTTTATCATAAATGGATGTTGTATCTTGTCAAATGCCTTCTCTGCATCTGAGATGACCATGTGGTTTTTATTCTTTGTTTTGTTGATGTGATGTATCACGTTGATTGATTTGCGGATGTTGAACCATCCCTGCGTCCCTGGTATAAATCCCACTTGATCATGGTGTATGATCTTTTTAATGTATTGTTGTATTCAGTTTGCCAATATTTTGTTGAGGACTTTTGCATCTGTGTTCATCAGCAATATTGGCCTGTAATTTCCTTCTTTGTATTGTCTTTGTCTGGCTTTGGTATCAGAGTGATGTTGGCATCGTAGAATGATTTAAGAAGTGTTCCATCTTCCTCTATTTTTTGGAATAGTTTGAGAAGGATGGGTATTAAATCTTCTTTGAATGTTTGGTAAAATTCACTGGAGAAGCCATCTGGTCCTGGATTTTTATTTTTTGGGAGGTCTTTGATTACTATTTCAATCTGTTTACTTGTGATTGGTCTATTCAGATTCTCCATTTCTTCTTGGTTCAGTTTTGGGAGGTTGTATGAGTCTAAGAATGTATCCATTTCTTCTAGATTGCCCAATTTGTTGGCATATAATTTCTCATAGTATTCTCTTATAATCCTCTGTATTTCCATGGTATCCATTGTAATTTCTCCTCTTTCATTTCTAATTTTATTTACTTGAGCCTTTTCTCTTTTTTTCTCAGTAAGCCTGGCTAAGGGTTTGTCAATTTTGTTTATCTTCTCAAAGAACCAACTCTTTGTTTCATTAATCCTTTCTACTGTTTTATTGGTCTCAATTTCATTTATTTCTGTGCTGATTTTTATTATTTCTCTCCTTCTGCTAATTTGGGGCTTTGTTTGTTCTTCTTTTTCTAGTTCTCTTAGGTGTAATTTAAGGTTGCTTATTTGGGCTTTTTCTTGTTTGTTAAGGTGGGCTTGTATTGCTATGAGTTTCCCTCTCAGGACCGCTTTTGCTGCATCCCATATGGTTTGGTATGGCATATTTTCATTTTTGTTTGTTTCCAGATAGTTTTTGATTTCTCCTTTAATTTCATCAATGATCCATTGATTGTTCAGTAGCATGTTGTTTAATCTCCACATTTTTTCAGTTTTTTTTTCATGGTTCATTTCCAGTTTCATAGCATTATAGTCTGAAAAGATGCTTGTTATGATTTCAATCTTCTTAAATTTATTGAGGCTTGCTTTGTTTCCCAACATATGGTCTATCCTTGAGAATGTTCCATGCGCGCTTGAGAAGAATGTGTAGTCAGCTGTTTTTAGATGGAGTGCTCTGTATATGTCTACTAAGTCCATCTCGTCCAGTTTTTCATTTAAGTCTACTATTTCTTTATTGACTTTTTGTCTGGATGATCTATCCATTGATGTAAGTGGGTATTAAGATCCCCTACTATTATTGTGTTGTTGTTAATGTCTCCTTCTAGGTTTGTTAATAGTTGCTTTATGTACATTGGTGCTCCTATGTTGGGTGCATATATATTTATAAGTGATATGTCTTCTTGATGGAGGGTCCCTTTTATCATTATATATTTCCCTTCTTTGTCTTTCTTAACCTGTTTTATCTTGAAGTCTACTTTGTCTGATATGAGTATGGCAACACCTGCTTTCTTTTGTTTGCCATTAGCTTGGAGTATTGTCTTCCATCCTTTCACTCTGAGCCTGTGCTTGTCTTTAGAGCTGAGATGTGTTCCCTGGAGGCAGCATATTGTTGGGTCTTGCTTTTTAATCCATCCTGCCACTCTATATCTTTTGATTGGAGAGTTCAATCCATTTACATTTAGGGTAATTATTGATATATGAGGGCTTAATGTTGCTGTTTTGTCACTTATTTTCTGGTTCTTTTGCATTTCCTTTGTTTCTTGTCCCATTTGTTTTGGACTGCCAATTCAGTTTGGTTGTTCTGTCTTATGACTCTTGTAGTTTTCTCTTTGTTTATCATATGTGATTCTGTTTTGATTATTTGTTTAGTGGTTACCTTGAGGTTTGTGTAAAAAATCTTGTGTATGAGATAGTCCATTATCTGATGGCCTCCTATTTCCTTACACTAAGTCAATTCAATCATTTTCCTCTTCCCCTTCTAAGTTGTTCTTGTTATACATTATTCTATCTTGTGTTGTGAGTGTGTGTTTACAGTGATGAGGTTAAATTTATTTTTGGTGAATTCCTTCCTTTGATCTTTGATTTTGGTATTTAAGTGGTTGCTAACCTATTCCAGTAAAGATCTACTATTTTTCTGAGTTTGTCTACCTATTTTTCTCCTTGCTCCAAGCTTTGTATTCCCTTTCTCTTCTTTTTTTCAGGCCTGAGGGCCTTCTTGAGTATTTCTTGTATTGGGGGTCTCATGGCCATGAAATCCCTTAGCTTTTGTTTATCTGGGAAAGTTACTATTTCTCCATCATATTTGAAGGATATTTTTGCTGGATAGAGTATTCTTGGCTGAAAGCTTTTGTCTTTCAGTATTTTGAATATATCATCCCAGTCTCTCCTAGCCTGTAAAGTTTCTGTTGAAAAATACTCTGAGAGCCTAATGGGAGTTCCTTTGTATGTTATTTTTTGTTTTTCTCTAGCTGCCCTTAATATTGTTTCTTTGTCATTGACTTTGGCCAGCATTACCACTAGATGTCGTGGAGTGGGCCCTTGCCTGTTGACGTCTTTAGGTGATCTGTTGGCTTCGCTTACTGGTGTTTCCTGCTTCTTCCCTAGATTTGGGAAGTTCTCAGCTATTATTTCCTTGATTAGGCTCTCTGTTCCTCTTTCCCTCTCTTCTCCCTCAGCAATACCTATAATTCTTATGTTACATTTCCTAATAGAGTCAGATATTTCTCAGAGACTTTCTTCATTTCTTTTTAGTCTTAGTTCTCTCTCCTCTTCCATCTGGAGCATATCTGTATTCCTATCCTCTATAATGCTAATTCTTTCCTCCATATTGTCAGCTCTGTTCTTTAAAGATTCCAGATTCTCCTTTATCTCCTCCATTGTGTTCTTCATCTCCATCAGCACTGATTGGTTTTTATTTATGATTTCAATCTATTTTGTGAAGAAATTCTAATCTCCTTGAATTTTTTGTCTGTGTTGTCTCATATTTCGTTGAGTGTTTTTACGATAGCTATTTTGAAATCTGTCATTTAGATTATGGATTTCTGAGTCTTCAGGATTGGTTTCTGGGTGCTTGTCATTTTCGTTCTGGTCTGGTGATTTCATGTACCTTTGCATTGTGGTTCCTGTATTGGCTTTGTTTTTCCTCATCCTGGAAATATCTGGTTGCAATTTCCACCCACTGCCACTGTGTGGGGGTTAAGGGCTGTGTAATCTGAGCCCCCGTCCTCTGCCATGGCTGTTCACTGTGATCTGCCAGTCGCTTGGTCTGGTCTGGTCAGCTGAGCTGCAGGGTCTGGTTTTGGGGGGGCTCTCTCTTTTGCCCACTGGGTCCCTGGCATGGGGGCTTCTCGTTTGCCCCTCATTATCCACTGTCTTGGGGTGCTCAGATGTTAATGGTACCCTGTAGCAGTTCTGAGCCCTCTGTGTGGGAGTTTCCCACTGGCTGAGAGAGCCCGAAGAGCTACAGTTTCCCTGCAGAAGGCCGCCCCTCCCCCCTCTCTGGGAGCCACGAGGACCAGGATCACTGATCTGATGGGGAGGGAGAGACATTCTCCTTACCTCTCCTCACTTCCTCTGGGGGCCCAGCACGTTCCACTCTCAGATATGCGGCAGTGCGGATCTTTCCGATCTTGCTTTTCACTGTCTAGGATTCCGCTGTTGGTCTGTGACTGTTCCTTTTGTTGTATCTTATCAGGGGAAGAGTTTACGAGAAAGCTCACTCTGCCATGACGCTGACATCACTCCTGAAGTTTACAACTTTTGACCACCTTCACCCATTTCATTCACCCCTTCATCCTCCATCTCTAACAACCATCAATATCTTCTTTGTATATGAGTTTGAGGTTTTGTTTGTTTGTTTTAGATCCCACATATAAATGAGGTCATATGGTATTTGTCTTTCTTGATCTAAATTATTATACCTATCACAATGCCCCCAAGATCCATCTGTGTTGTGGCAAATGGCAAGATTTCCCTTCTTTTTATGACTGAATAATATTCCATTGTGTGTGTGTGTGTGTGTGTGTGTGTGTGTGTATACACATATCATATTTTATTCATTGATTCATCCATCGGTGGAGACTTAGGTTGCTTCCATGTCTTGGCTATTGTAAATAATGCTGCAATGAACATGGAGGTTCATATATCTTTTTGAAATGGTGTTTTCATTTCCTTCAGAAAAACATTCAGAAGTGGAATTTCTGGTTCATATGGTAGTTTATTTTCAATTTTTTAAGAAACTTCCACACTGTTTTCCGTAGTGGCTGCATCAATTTCCATTCCCACCAACAGTGCACAAAGGTTCTCTTTCCTCCATATCCTCACAAACACTTGTTATTTCTTGTCTTTTTGATATTAGCCATATTAACAGGTGTGAGGTGATATCTCATTGTCATTTTGATTTGCATTTCCCTATGATGAGGGATGATGAGCACATTTTCGTGTATCTGTTGGCCATCTGTATGTTTTCTTTCATTATAATCTTACTACAGTTAAAAATATAGCATTTGCCCACTCCAGGTCACTATCTCCCCAAAGTAGCTTGTACCCTTATCTGGCACCCCAATTTTTGTGACTGCTGCCCAGCGGACACCTCTCAATTGCCTGGGTCTTGTGGCCTGTGGGGCATATGCTCTTGGATGTTCACAGCACCATAAAAAACAGAGAAAGAATCCTTAACTGGCTACTGCCCCACAGGGCACAGCAGAAAGGTAACAAACTTAGGGGCTCAGTCTTTCTGTGAAAGAGGTCTATTAGCTTATCTTTATAGCTGTAGCCTGAGATGGCAGGCTTCTAATTCAACACACATCTAAGGGCTGACTGTAATTCTCTCCAGAGACCTCAGATGATGGACACTATTTTCATGATCTCCCTCTGCCATGCTCCACAGTGCTGGTGTCTCTGGAAGGGAGCTTGTACACACGTCTATGCCAAAGTTTTTAATGTATGGTGCCCAGTTTTTGCAGCTGCTCCCCAGGGAAAACTCCTTGATCACCTGGTTCTGGTGGCCACTGAGGCTTTTGTTCATGAGTTCACTAGGACAGTAACAAAGAAAAAAGCAGTTCTTAATTGGCTATCACTATAGGGCTCAGTGCAGAGGAAACAGAAAGAAATGTCCATCTCCCAGTTTTCCCTCTAAAGAGGTATATTTGCATGCTTCCAAAACTGCTGCCCGAGAGTCTGGCTTCCAATTAGCCTGAATCTAGGTGCTAACTGAGATCCTCCCCATCAGGACACAGACAGCTCCGGGTATATCCTCAATACTGGGAGCCATTAAAAGTAAAATAGGCTGCTTGGAAAAATCACAATGGTTTGAGAGAAAACCAAGAGCTAGGACAGGGTTGAATTGTAAGGTTCATCTCCTACATAAGGCCACTCCTTCAAATCTGGGAAATATGACTGTTCTATCTAATGCATAGAACCAACACAGAGAATCAAGGAAAATGAAGTGGAAGAATATGTTCCAAACAAAACAACAAGTTAAACCTCAGAAAATGACCTAATGAAATGGAGATGTGACTTACTTGATAAAGAGATCAAAATAAACATAAAGATGCTCACTAAGCTCAGGAGAAGAATGGATGAACAAAGTGAGAATTCCAACAAAAAGATAGACAATATAAGAAAGCACCAAATAGAAGTCACAGAGATGAATAATACAATAATTGACCTGAAAAATACAAAAGAGGGTTTCAACAGTAGACTAGATGAAGCAGAAGAAAAAATCAGTGAACTCGAATACAGGACAGTGGAACTTACCCAATTCAAGCAGTAAAAAGGAAAAAAGTGGAAAGGAGTCTTTCACTTCAGGGAACTTATGTAACAACATTAAGCACACCAACATTCACATTATAAGGGTCCCAGAAGGAGAAGAGAAAGAGAAAGGGGCAGAAAACCTATTCAAAGAAATAATGGCTCAAATCTTCCCTAGTCTGGGGGAGGAAACAGATATCCAGATCCAGGAAGCCCAGAGAGATCCAGATAAGATGAAGCCAAAGAGACTCACTCCAAGACACATTATATTTAAAAAGTCAAAAGTTAAAGATAAGGGGAGAATCTTAAAAGCAGCAAGAGAAAAACAACTTGTTACATACATATGGCCCTCCATAAGTATATCAGAAGATTTTCAGCGAAGGCTTTGCAGGCCAGAAGGAGTGACATGATATATTGAAAGTGCTGAAAGAAAATACTACCAACCAAGAATACAAACCTGTCAAAGTTGTCACTCAGAACCAAAGAAGAGATAGAGTTTTCCAGACAAACAAAAGCTAAAGGAGTTCATCACCACTAGACCAGTCTTACAAGAAATGTTAAACGGACTTCTTTAGCTGAAACAAATGGTGCTAATTAGTAATGGGAAAAGATATAAAAGTATAAACGTCACTGGTAAAGGTAAATATATAGTAAAATTCAGAGTAATCTTATGTTGTAAAGATGGTGGGTTAATCACTTATAAAGCTAGTATGAAGGTTAAAAGCCAAAAGTATTAAATATAACTATAAATACAATAACTGGTTAATGAATACATAAGATGAAAAGATTTAAAATGTGACATAAAAACATAAAAGATGGAATGGGATATAATGTAGAGCTTTAGAACATGCTCAAACTTAAGTTTTTATCAACTTAAAATAGATTATTTTAACAAACAATTCAATTTAAAAACAAGCAAAGAATCTAAATAAACATATTTCCAAAGTAAACATACAGATGGCCAACAGATACACGAAAATGTGCTCATCATCCCTCATCATAGGGAAATGCAAATCAAAATGACAATGAGATATCACCTCACACCTGTTAATATGGCTAATATCAAAAAGACAAGAAATAACAAGTGTTTGTGAGGATATGGAGGAAAGAGAACCTTTGTGCACTGTTGGTGGGAATGGAAATTGATGCAGCCACTACGGAAAACAGTGTGGAAGTTTCTTAAAAAATTGAAAATAAACTACCATATGAACCAGAAATTCCACTTCTGAATGTTTTTCTGAAGGAAATGAAAACACCATTTCAAAAAGATATATGAACCTCCATGTTCATTGCAGCATTATTTACAATAGCCAAGACATGGAAGCAACCTAAGTCTCCACCGATGGATGAATCAATGAATAAAATATGATATGTGTATACACACACACACACACACACACACACACACAATGGAATATTATTCAGTCATAAAAAGAAGGGAAATCTTGCCATTTGCCACAACACGGATGGATCTTGGGGGCATTGTGATAGGTATAATAATTTAGATCAAGAAAGACAAATACCATATGACCTCATTTATATGTGGGATCTAAAACAAACAAACAAAACCTCAAACTCATATACAAAGAAGATATTGATGGTTGTTAGAGATGGAGGATGAAGGGGTGAATGAAATGGGTGAAGGTGGTCAAAAGTTGTAAACTTCAGGAGTGATGTCAGCGTCATGGCAGAGTGAGCTTTCTCGTAAACTCTTCCCCTGATAAGATACAACAAAAGGAACAGTCACAGACCAACAGCGGAATCCTAGACAGTGAAAAGCAAGATCGGAAAGATCCGCACTGCCGCATATCTGAGAGTGGAACGTGCTGGGCCCCCAGAGGAAGTGAGGAGAGGTAAGGAGAATGTCTCTCCCTCCCCATCAGATCAGTGATCCTGGTCCTCGTGGCTCCCAGAGAGGGGGGAGGGGCGGCCTTCTGCAGGGAAACTGTAGCTCTTCGGGCTCTCTCAGCCAGTGGGAAACTCCCACACAGAGGGCTCAGAACTGCTACAGGGTACCATTAACATCTGAGCACCCCAAGACAGTGGATAATGAGGGGCAAACGAGAAGCCCCCATGCCAGGGACCCAGTGGGCAAAAGAGAGAGCCCCCCCAAAACCAGACCCTGCAGCTCAGCTGACCAGACCAGACCAAGCGACTGGCAGATCACAGTGAACAGCCATGGCAGAGGACGGGGGCTCAGATTACACAGCCCTTAACCCCCACACAGTGGCAGTGGGTGGAAATTGCAACCAGATATTTCCAGGATGAGGAAAAACAAAGCCAATACAGGAACCACAATGCAAAGGTACATGAAATCACCAGACCAGAACGAAAATGACAAGCACCCAGAAACCAATCCTGAAGACTCAGAAATCCATAATCTAAATGACAGATTTCAAAATAGCTATCGTAAAAACACTCAACGAAATATGAGACAACACAGACAAAAAATTCAAGGAGATTAGAATTTCTTCACAAAATAGATTGAAATCATAAATAAAAACCAATCAGTGCTGATGGAGATGAAGAACACAATGGAGGAGATAAAGGAGAATCTGGAATCTTTAAAGAACAGAGCTGACAATATGGAGGAAAGAATTAGCATTATAGAGGATAGGAATACAGATATGCTCCAGATGGAAGAGGAGAGAGAACTAAGACTAAAAAGAAATGAAGAAAGTCTCTGAGAAATATCTGACTCTATTAGGAAATGTAACATAAGAATTATAGGTATTGCTGAGGGAGAAGAGAGGGAAAGAGGAACAGAGAGCCTAATCAAGGAAATAATAGCTGAGAACTTCCCAAATCTAGGGAAGAAGCAGGAAACACCAGTAAGCGAAGCCAACAGATCACCTAAAGACGTCAACAGGCAAGGGCCCACTCCACGACATCTAGTGGTAATGCTGGCCAAAGTCAATGACAAAGAAACAATATTAAGGGCAGCTAGAGAAAAACAAAAAATAACATACAAAGGAACTCCCATTAGGCTCTCAGAGTATTTTTCAACAGAAACTTTACAGGCTAGGAGAGACTGGGATGATATATTCAAAATACTGAAAGACAAAAGCTTTCAGCCAAGAATACTCTATCCAGCAAAAATATCCTTCAAATATGATGGAGAAATAGTAACTTTCCCAGATAAACAAAAGCTAAGGGATTTCATGGCCATGAGACCCCCAATACAAGAAATACTCAAGAAGGCCCTCAGGCCTGAAAAAAAGAAGAGAAAGGGAATACAAAGCTTGGAGCAAGGAGAAAAATAGGTAGACAAACTCAGAAAAATAGTAGATCTTTACTGGAATAGGTTAGCAACCACTTAAATACCAAAATCAAAGATCAAAGGAAGGAATTCACCAAAAATAAATTTAACCTCATCACTGTAAACACACACTCACAACACAAGATAGAATAATGTATAACAAGAACAACTTAGAAGGGGAAGAGGAAAATGATTGAATTGACTTAGTGTAAGGAAATAGGAGGCCATCAGATAATGGACTATCTCATACACAAGATTTTTTACACAAACCTCAAGGTAACCACTAAACAAATAATCAAAACAGAATCACATATGATAAACAAAGAGAAAACTACAAGAGTCATAAGACAGAACAACCAAACTGAATTGGCAGTCCAAAACAAATGGGACAAGAAACAAAGGAAATGCAAAAGAACCAGAAAATAAGTGACAAAACAGCAACATTAAGCCCTCATATATCAATAATTACCCTAAATGTAAATGGATTGAACTCTCCAATCAAAAGATATAGAGTGGCAGGATGGATTAAAAAGCAAGACCCAACAATATGCTGCCTCCAGGGAACACATCTCAGCTCTAAAGACAAGCACAGGCTCAGAGTGAAAGGATGGAAGACAATACTCCAAGCTAATGGCAAACAAAAGAAAGCAGGTGTTGCCATACTCATATCAGACAAAGTAGACTTCAAGATAAAACAGGTTAAGAAAGACAAAGAAGGGAAATATATAATGATAAAAGGGACCCTCCATCAAGAAGACATATCACTTATAAATATATATGCACCCAACATAGGAGCACCAATGTACATAAAGCAACTATTAACAAACCTAGAAGGAGACATTAACAACAACACAATAATAGTAGGGGATCTTAATACCCACTTACATCAATGGATAGATCATCCAGACAAAAAGTCAATAAAGAAATAGTAGACTTAAATGAAAAACTGGACGAGATGGACTTAGTAGACATATACAGAGCACTCCATCTAAAAACAGCTGACTACACATTCTTCTCAAGCGCGCATGGAACATTCTCAAGGATAGACCATATGTTGGGAAACAAAGCAAGCCTCAATAAATTTAAGAAGATTGAAATCATAACAAGCATCTTTTCAGACTATAATGCTATGAAACTGGAAATGAACCATGAAAAAAAAACTGAAAAAATGTGGAGATTAAACAACATGCTACTGAACAATCAATGGATCATTGATGAAATTAAAGGAGAAATCAAAAACTATCTGGAAACAAACAAAAATGAAAATATGCCATACCAAACCATATGGGATGCAGCAAAAGCGGTCCTGAGAGGGAAACTCATAGCAATACAAGCCCACCTTAACAAACAAGAAAAAGCCCAAATAAGCAACCTTAAATTACACCTAAGAGAACTAGAAAAAGAAGAACAAACAAAGCCCCAAATTAGCAGAAGGAGAGAAATAATAAAAATCAGCACAGAAATAAATGAAATTGAGACCAATAAAACAGTAGAAAGGATTAATGAAACAAAGAGTTGGTTCTTTGAGAAGATAAACAAAATTGACAAACCCTTAGCCAGGCTTACTGAGAAAAAAAGAGAAAAGGCTCAAGTAAATAAAATTAGAAATGAAAGAGGAGAAATTACAATGGATACCATGGAAATACAGAGGATTATAAGAGAATACTATGAGAAATTATATGCCAACAAATTGGGCAATCTAGAAGAAATGGATACATTCTTAGACTCATACAACCTCCCAAAACTGAACCAAGAAGAAATGGAGAATCTGAATAGACCAATCACAAGTAAACAGATTGAAATAGTAATCAAAGACCTCCCAAAAAATAAAAATCCAGGACCAGATGGCTTCTCCAGTGAATTTTACCAAACATTCAAAGAAGATTTAATACCCATCCTTCTCAAACTATTCCAAAAAATAGAGGAAGATGGAACACTTCTTAAATCATTCTACGATGCCAACATCACTCTGATACCAAAGCCAGACAAAGACAATACAAAGAAGGAAATTACAGGCCAATATTGCTGATGAACACAGATGCAAAAGTCCTCAACAAAATATTGGCAAACTGAATACAACAATACATTAAAAAGATCATACACCATGATCAAGTGGGATTTATACCAGGGACGCAGGGATGGTTCAACATCCGCAAATCAATCAACGTGATACATCACATCAACAAAACAAAGAATAAAAACCACATGGTCATCTCAGATGCAGAGAAGGCATTTGACAAGATACAACATCCATTTATGATAAAAACTCTCAACAAAATGGGAATAGAAGGAAAGTCCCTCAACATAATAAAGACTATTTATGACAAACCCACAGCCAACATCCTACTCAACAGGGAAGACTGAAAGCCATTCCTCTGAGAACAGGAACGAGGCAGGGCTGCCCACACTCACCACTCCTGTTCAACATAATATGGAGGTTTTGGCCAGAGCAATTAGGCAAGAAAAAGGAATAAAAGGAATCCAAACAGGTAACTAAGAAGTGAAACTCTCACTATTTGCAGATGACATGGTTTTATATATAGAAAACCCTAAAGAATCCATTGGAAAACTATTAGAAATAATCAACAACTACAGCAAAGTTGCAGGGTACAAAATCAATCTACAAATATCAGTTGCATTTTTGTATGCTAATAACTAACTAACAGAAAGAGAGCTCAAAAAGATAATACCATCTACAATTGCATCAAAAAGAATAAAATACCTAGGAATAAATCTTACCAAGGAGGTGAAAGACCTATACAATGAGAACTACAAGACATTATTGAAAGAAATCGATGATGACATAAAGAAATGGAAAGATATTCCATGCACGTGGATTGGAAGAATAAATAGTTATTTATAACTAGGTAATATAGACATTTTAACTATGTCTATATTACCTAAAGCAATCTACAGATTCAATGTAATCCCAATCAGAATCCCAATGACATTCTTCACGGAAATAGAAAAAAGAATACTAAAATTCATATGGGGCAACAAAAGACCCTGAATAGCTAAAGCAATCCTAAGAAAAAAGAACAAAGCAGGAGGCATCACAATCCCTGACTTCGAAACATACTACAAAGCAATAGTAATCAAAACAGCATGGTACTGGTCCAAAAACAGACACACAGATCAATGGAACAGAATTGAAAGCCCAGAAATAAAACCACACATATACGGACAGCTAATTTTCCACAAAGCAGCTAAGAACATACAATGGAGAAAGGAAAGTCTCTTCAATAAATGGTGTTGGGAAAACTGGACAGCCACATGCAAAAGAATGAAAGTGGACCATCTGCTATCGCCATTCACAAAAATTAACTCAAAATGGATCAAAGACCTGAAGGTGAGACCTGAAACTATAAAACTCATAGAAGAAAATATAGGCAACACACTATTTGGCATTGGTCATAAAGGAATGTTTTCGGATGCCATGCCTACCCAGACTAGGGAAACTAAAGAAAAAATAAACAAGTGGGACTTTATCAGATTAAAGAGCTTCTACAAGATAAATGAAACCAGAATCAAGATGAACAGATACAATGTTATAAACCAATGTTACTGCAATAAACAAAAAATTAAAAAAAAAAAAGATGAACAGACAACCCACCAGCTGGGAGAGAATATTTGCAAAACATACATCTGACAAGGGGTTGATCTCCATAATATATAAAGAACACACACAACTGAACAACAACAAAAAAAACAACCCAATCCAAAAATGGGCAGAGGAAATGAACAGACACTTCTCCAAAGAAGATATACAGATGGCCAATAGGCACATGAAAAGATGTTCAACATCATTAATCATCAGGGAAATGCAAATCAAAACAACACTAAGATATCACCTCATGCCCATTAGAATGGCTATAATCACCAAGACAAAAAGTAGCAAATGTTGGAGAGGATGTGGAGAAACAGGAACCCTCATACACAGCTGGTGGGAATGCAAACTGGTGCAGCCTCTATGGAAAAGAGTATAGAGATTCCTCAAAGAATTAAAAATAGAGATGCCCTATGATCCAGCCATCCCACTACTGGGAATCTATCCAACGCACCTGAAATCAACAATCCAAAGAGGCTTATGCACCCCTATGTTCATTGCAGCATTACTCACTATAGCCAAGAAGTGGAAGCAACCTAAGTGTCCCTCGACTGACGATTGGATCAAGAAAATGTGGTATATATATACAATGGAACACTACTGAGACATAAAAAAAAAAGACGAAATTGTCCCATTTGCAACAACATGGATGGGCCTGGAGGGTATTATGTTAAGTGAAGTAAGCCAGAAAGAGAAAGACAAACACTGTATGATCTCACTCATATGTGGAATATAAACCAACACATGGACAGAGAAAACTGTATTGTGGTTACCAGGGGCAATGGGGGTGGGGGTGGGCACAAGGGGTGAAGGGAGACATATATATGGTGATGGACAAACAAAAATGTACAACCCAAAATTTCACTTTAAAAACTATTAAAACATCAATAGAAAAATTTAAAAATAACAATAAAAAGTTGTAAACTTCAACTTATAAAATAAACAAGTCATGAGGATACAATTTACAGCATGGTTACTATAGTTAATAATTCTATATTATGTATTTCAAATTTGCTAACAGATTATATCATAAAAGTTTCATCACAAGAACAAAAATTTAAACTATGTATGGTGCTGACTGTTACCTAGAATTACTCTGGTGATAATTTTGCAATATATACAAATTAGAATCATTTTGTTGCACACCTGAAACTAATATAGTGTTATGTGTCAATTATATCTTAATTTAAAAAAAAGAAAATTAATCTGCTTTAGATAATAATTTAAACAAACTTGAACAGGGCCTAACTATAACTAGAACTCATATAGGTTTTAAATAAAAATATCCTACAATTAATATAAAACTGAAAAGAATATCAAAACCTTGAGAGAAATGAAAATGGAACTACAACATTCCAAAGTAATGGGATTAGACCAAAGTAGTTCTAAGAGGGAAGCACATAGCAATAAATGTCTATATCAAGAAAGAAGAAAAATCTCAAATACGCAATCTAACTTTGCATCTCAAAGAACAAGAAAAGAAAAAAATGACCAAAGCCTAAAAATAGTAGAAGAAAGGAAATAACAAAGATCAGAGAGGAAAAGGATAAAATAGACTTAACAGAAAATAAAAAAGATCAATGAAATCAAGAGCCCCTCTGAAAAGATAACAAAATTGACCAAGCTTTAGATAGTTTCACCAAGGGGAAAAGAGAGAGGATTCAAATAAATAAAATAACAAATGAAAGATGTTACAACTGATACCACAGGAACACAAAGGATCATAATAACTTCTACAAAAAGAGATACACCAACAAGTGGGGGAACCTAGAAGAAGTGAATAAATTCCCAGACACACAACCTACCGAGACAGAATCATGAAGAAACAGAAAAATTTAACAGACCAATTACTAGTAAGAAGATTTATCAGCAATCAAAAATATACCAACAAACAACGGCCCAGGAACAGATGGCTTCACTGGTGAATTCTATCAAACATTCAAAGAAGAGTACCAATTCTTCTCCTCAAACTCTTCCAAAATATAGGAGACGAGGGAACACATCCAAACTCACTTTAGGAGGCCAGCATTGCCCTCATACCAAAACCAGAAGGGGATGCCACAAGAAAAGAAAATAACAGGCCAATGACCCTGATGAACATCATAGATGCAAAAGTTCTCAACAGAAAATTAGCATACCAAATTCAACAATGCATTAAAAGGATCATACACCATGATCAAGTGCAATTAATTCCAGGGACATAAGGATGGTTCAACACCTGCAAATCAATCAATGTGACACACCACAAACAAAATGAAGAATAAAAATCACATGATCATCTAGGGCCGGCCCCGTGGCTTAGCGGTTAAGTGCGCGCACTCCGCTGCTGGCGGCCCGGGTTTGGATCCCGGGCGCGCACCGACGCACCACTTCTCCGGCCATGCTGAGGCCGCGTCCCACATACAGCAACTAGAAGGATGTGCAACTATGACATACAACTATCTACTGGGGCTTTGGGGGAAAAAAAGGAGGAGGATTGGCAATAGATGTTAGTGCAGAGCCGGTCTTCCTCAGCAAAAAGAGGAGGATTAGCATGGATGTTAGCTCGGGTCTGATCTTCCTCACAAAAAAAAAAACATCACATGATCATCTCAATAGATGCAGAAAAAGCATTTGACAAGATCCAACATCGATTTATGGTAAAAACTCTCAAAAGAATGGGCATAGAGGGAACATACCACAACATAATAAAGGCCATATATGACAAGTCCATACTTGTCATGACTTCATGCTCAATGGTGGAAAAGTGAAAGTCTTTCCTCTAAGATCAGGAACAAGACAAGGATTCCCACTCTCACCACTTTTATTCGTCACAGTACTGGAATTCCTAGCCAGAGCAATTAGGCAAGAAAAAGAAATAAAAGCCATCCAAGTCAGAAAGGAAGTAGTAAAACTGTCACTATTTGAAAATGACATGATATTAAATATAGAAAACCCTGAAGACTTCACCAAAAAACTGTTAAAACTAATGAACAAATTCAGGAAAGTTGCAGGGTACAAAATCAATACAGAAAAATCTATTGCATTTCTATGCACCAATAATGAACAATCAGAAAGAGAAATTGAGAACAATCTCATGTACAATTGAATCAAAAAGAATAAAATACCTAGGAATAGATTTAACCAAGGAGGTTAAAGACCTGTACACTGAAAACTATAAGACATTGATGAAAAAACTGGAAAAAACACACAAATAAATGGAAAGATATTCCATGCTCATGGATTGAAAGAATTAATAATGTTAAAATGTCCATACTACCAAAACAATCTACAGATATAATGCAATCCCTAGCAAAATTCCAATGGTATTTTTCATAGAAATGGAACAAACAATCTTAAAATTTGTGTGTAACCACAAATAATCCAGAATAGCCAAAGCATCTTGAAAAAGAAGAACAAAGCTGGAGGCTTCATGCTTCCTGATTTCAAACTATATTACAAAGCTATAGTAATCAAAACAGTATGCTACTGGCATAAAAATAGACACATGGATCAATGGGACAGAAGAGCATAAAAATAGACACATGGATCAATGGGACAGAAGAGAGAGCCCGGAAATAAACCCACACATATATGGTCAATTAATTTACAACAAAAGAGCCAGGAATATATAATGGGGAAAGGACCATTTCTTCAACAAATGGCGCTGGGAAAACTGGACATCCACATACAAAAGAACGAAACTGGACCATTATCTTACACCATACACAAAAATTAAATCAAAGTGGATTAAAGACTTGAACATAAGACCTGAAACCATAAAACTCCTAGAAGAAAACACAGGGTGGTAAGCTTCTTTACATCACTTTTGGCAACGATATTTTTCAATTCAACACCAAAAGCAAAGGCAACAAAAGCAAAAATACACTAGTGGGACTACATCAAACAAAAAGGCTTCTGCACAGCAAAGGAAACCTTCAACAAAATGAAAAGGCAACCTACCAAATGGGAGAAAATATTTGCCAATCATATTAACTCCTGATAATATGGAGGTTATTAATTCCTGATAAGGAGTTAATATCCAAAATATTTAAAGAACTCATACACCTCAATAGCAAAAACGCAAATAATCTGGTTAAAAAATGGGCAAAGAATCTGAATAGACATTTCTCCGAAGAAGACATACAGATGGCCAACAGGTACATGGAAAGGCGCTCAACATCACTAATCATCAGGGAAATGCAAATCAAAACCAAAATGAGATATCACCTCACATTTGTTAGAATGGCTATTCAAAAAGACAAGAAATAACAAGTGTTGGTGAGGATGTGGAGAAAAGAGGACCTTTGTGCACTGTTGGTGAGAATGTAAATTGATGCAGCCACTATGGAAGATAGTACAGAGGTTCCTCAAAAAATTAAAAATAGAACTACCATATGATCCAGAAATTCCACTTCCGGTTATTTATCTGAAGGAAATGAAAACACTAACTCCAAAAGATGTATAAACCTCCATGTTCATTGCAGCATTACTTACAACAGCCAAGACATGGAAGCATCAAGTGTCCACTGATGGATGAATGAATAAAGAAAATACATATGCACAATGGAATATTATTCAGCCATGAAAAGAAGTGATTTTGCCATTTGCAACAACATGGGTGGAGCTTGAGGGCATCATTCTAAGTGAAATAAATCAGACAGAGAAAGACAAATACCATATGATCTCACTTATATGTGGAATCGAAAAAGAAAACCCAAGAGAGAAGTCAAGATGGCAGCATAGGCAGACTCTGAACTCACCTCCTCCCACGGACACAGCCAATTTACAACAACTCATGGTAAAATTACCCCTGAGAGAGAACTGAAAACTGGGTAAGAGGAACGCCTGCAACAAACGACAATCCCAATTGAGGTGGAAGAGGCAGATATTCCCTTCTGGAGAGAAAAAAATGCCACCTTCACAAGCCGCAGTGCTTCATGGCTGCCCAGGAGCAGCCCAAAGGTACAGAGCCTTCCCTGGAGGAGTGGGGCCCTGAGCCGGGGAGCGCTCCCGCTGTAGGCATTTTTTGGACCCAGCACAATCGAGACAAGTGGTATAATGTCTGACTTTGCTTGCTACTAAAACGTTGGGGAGTACCCCCAGAAAAGCTGGTTTACAAAGAAATTAAAACCGGCTCTTATGCACAAACTCACCCGTTTCAGAAAGCAACCGAAAATCACCAGAAAGAAAGGTGCACAGCACTTTGGTGAAAAGAAACTCACCTGATAGGCTCTGAGTGCATCTTGGTGAGAGGTGAGACCTCTCCAGGGACTGGGACATTGGCGGTGGCCATTGTAGCAACCTGGTGTGGGCGTGGTGACACAGATGCTGGCAGGCGCCATTGGACTTCTCCCTGGGGCCTGCTAGCCCAGGGTCTGCCCCACCCCCTAGAGCACTGATTTAATCCAGCTCAGCCAGGACAGGCAGCCCACCCTAGGGATTGGTCCCACCCAATTGGCCCCTCAGGCAACTTGTGGGCCTGCTAAGTGAACTGCCTGGATTCTCTGTGGCCTGGGGGGGGGGTCACCTCTGTGGGGCAGGTCGTGCACAAAGAGCAAGTGGAGAGTGTGGAGTGGCGGTGGAGTATGTGGGGCTCCTGCCTTGGAGAGACTGGGTCCACTTCAGGAGGTTGGGGCACGCACATGGGGCAGAACTGTGTTGACTGTGCGTGTGGACCCATGGGCAGTGGGGCTTGTCAGCTGCAGAAGACTTGTGTTTCCCGAAGACCCACATAGGGGGTTTGCCCCACCTTCCAAAGCCTGAAACCAATTGGGTGCTCCCGTGCCTGAGGCCAGCCCCACCCAGCTGCAATCCTCAGAGAGCTGACAAGAGACCCAAAGGCTGGAGGCTTATAGCAGTTGTAAGCCCGTGAGCCTAACAACTTGCCATGCTGGGGGCCTACTCACTTAATAGAAATACTGCAACACGGATGTGCTATTAGAACTTGCAGCCAACTGTGCTGGGGCTCCCCACACCCGATAAAGAGACTGAAGGGCCCACAACAACTACAAGCAGCTGAGCATTACAACAGCTGTCCAGGGGCATAGCTCAGCCTCCCTGGGCACCTACGGCAAGAGCAACCACGCCACAACAGAAGGACACATGTAGCCCACATAGGGGTCACTCCTGGAATATTCGGAACTGAGGGAAGCACACTGCATGGCCTCATAAGGCATCACTTATATAAGGTCACATCTCCAAGAGCAGGAGACGTAGCTGACCTACCTAATACATAGACACAAGCACCAGGAAAGAGGCAAAATGAGGAAGCAAAGGAATAGTTCCAAGTAAGGGAACAGGACAAAACCCCAGAAAAGGAACTAAGTGAAACAGAAATGAGCAACCTACCCAACAGAGAGTTCAAACAAAGAGTGTTAAGGATGCTCACTGATCTTGGGAGAAGAATGGATGAACTCAGTGAGAACGTCAACAAAGAAATGGAAGATACAGAAAAGAACCAATCAGAAATGAAGAATACAATACCGGAAATGAAAAATTCACTAGAGGGACTCAAAAGCAGAGTAGAGGATACAGAAGAACAGATCTGCGAGCTGGACGAAAGACTAGATGAAATCACCCAAGCTGAACAGGTAAAAGAAAAAAGAATTAAAAAGACTGAGGATAGTCTAAGGGATCTCTGGGACAACATCAAGTGCACTAACATCCATGTTATAGATGTCCCAGAAGGAGAAGAGTGAGACAAAGGGGCAGAGAATCTATTTGAAGAAATAATAGCTGAAAACTTCCCTAACCTAAGGAAGGAAACAGCCATCCAGGTACAGGAAGCACAGAGAGCACCAAACAAGATAAACCCGAAGAGGCCCACACCAAGATACGTCATAATTAAAATGTCCAGAATTAAAGATAAAGAGAGAATCCTAAAAGCTGCAAGAGAAAGACAAGTTACACTCAAAGGAAACCCCATAAGGCTATCAGCTGACTTCTCAGCAGAAACCTTACAGGCTAGAAGAGAGTGGCATGATATATTTAAAGTGCTAAAAGGAAAAAACCTACAGCCAAGAATACTCTACCAGGCAAGGTTATCATTCAAAATGGAAGGAGAGATAAAAAGTTTCCCAGACAAGCAAAAATTAAAGGAGTTTGTCACCAAGAAACCAGTACTATGAGAAATGCTAAAGGGACTTATTTAAGGGGAAAAGAGAAGACCACAAACAGGGAAAATTATCTATTACCATGATAAGAGCACAGTGGATACAAATGCACAAAAAAAGACGTTAGATATGATATCAAAAACATAAAATGTGGGAGGAGGGGAGCTAAAGAGTAGAGCTTTCAGACAGAGGTCAAACTAAAGAGACCATCAACTTAATATAGATTGCTATAGACGTAGGCTACTGTATATGAAGCCCATGGTAATCACAAACCAGAGACCTATAATAAATACACAAAAAACTAAGAGAAAGGAACCCAAACATAATACTAAAGAAAGCCATCAAACCACAAGGGAAGAGAGCAAGAGAAGAAGAAAGGAACAGAGAAGAACTACTAAAACACCAAGAAAAAAAAAGTTTAAAAATGGCAGTAAGTACATACTTAGCAATAGCTACTTTAAACGTCAATGGACTAAATGCTCCAATTAAAAGACATAGGGTGGCTGATTGGATAAAAAAACAAGACCCGTATATATGCTGCATGCAAGAGACACCCTTCAGACCTAAAGACACTCACAAACTGAAAGTGAAGGGATGGAAAAAGATACTCCATGCAAATGGCAATGAAAAGAAAGCTGGGGTAGCAATATTCATATCAGACAAAATAGACTTTAAAACAAAAACCGTAAAAAGAGACAAAGAAGGGCATTACGTAGTGGTCAAGGGAACAATCCAACAAGAGGATATAACACTTGTAAATATCTATGCACCCAACGTAGGAGCACCTAAATATATAAAGCAATTATTAACAGACATGAAAAGAGAAATAGACAGTAACACAATAATAGTAGGGGACTTTAACACTCCACTTACACCAACGGATAGATCATCCAAACAGAAGATCAATAAGGAAACATTGGCCTTAAATGACACACTAGAACAGATGGACCTAGTAGATATATACAGAACATTCCATCCAAAAACCGAAGAATACACATTGTTTTCAAATGCACGTGGGACATTCTCCAGGATTGATCACATATTAGGCCACAAAACAAGTCTCCATAAATTTAAGAAGATTGAAATAATACCAAGCATCTTTTCTGAACACAACGGTATGAAACTAGAAATCAACTATAGGAAGAAAATCAGAAAAGCCACAAATGTGTGGAGATTAAACAAAATGCTACTGAACAACGATTGGGTCAATGAAGAAATCAAAGCAGAAATCAAAAAAATACCTGGAGACAAATGAAAATGAAAATACGACATGTCAGAATATATGGGATACAGGAAAAGCGGTTCTAGGAGGGACGTTTATAGCAATACAGGCCTATCTCAACAAACAAGAAAAATCTGAAATAAGCAATCTAACAATGCACCTAAAGGAACTGGAAAAAGAAGAACAAAGCCCAAAATCAGTAGAAGAGGGGAAATAATAAAAATCAGAGCAGAAATAAATGAAACAGAGACTAAAGAAACAATAGAAAAAATTAGTAAAACCAAGAGCTGGTTCTTTGAAAAGATAAACAAAACTGACAAACCTTTAGCTAGACTCACCAAGAAAAATAGAGAGAAGGCTCAAATAAGTAAAATCAGAAATGAAAGAGGAGAAATTACAATGGACACCTCAGAAATACAAAAGATTATAAGAGAATACTATGAAAAGCTATATGCCAACAAATCGGACAATCTGGAAGAAATGGATAAATTCTTCCAAAAGAATTTTGGAACCTTCCAAAACTGGATCAAGAAGAAATAGAGAATTTGAATAGACCAATCACCAGTAAGGAGATCGAAACAGTAATCAAAAACCTCCCCCAAAATAAAAGTCCAGGAACAGACGGCTTCCCTGGTGAATTCTACCAAACATTCGAAGAAGACTTAATACCTGTCCTTCTCACACTCTTCCAAAAAATTGAGGAGGGGAGGAAGCTCCCTAATTCATTCTACGAAGCCAACGTTACCCTGATACCAAAACCAGACAAGGATAACACAAAAAAAGAAAATCACAGGCCAATATCACTGATGAACCTCGATGCAAAAATCCTCAACAAAATACCAGCAAATCGCATACAACAATACATTAAAAATATTATACACCATGATCAGGTGGGATTTATTCCAGGGATGCAGGGATGATTCAACATTCGCAAATCAATCAACGTGGCACACCACATTAATAAAATGAAAAATAAAAATCACATGATCATCTCAATAGATGCAGAGAAAGCATTTGACAAGATATAGCATCCATTTATGATAAAAACTCTGAACAGAATGGGTATAGAAGGAAAGTATCGCAACATAATAAAGGCCATATATGACAAACCCACAGCTAATATCATCCTCAATGGTGAAAAACTGAAAGCTATCCCTCTAAGAACAGGAACCAGGCAAGGATGTCCACTCTCACCACTCCTATTTAACGCAGTATTGCAAGTCCTAGCCAGAGCAGAAAAAGAAATAAAAGGGATCCAAATTGGAAAGGAAGAAGTGAAACTGTCACTATTTGCAGATGACATGATTTTATATATGAAAACCCTAAAGAATCCACCAAAAAACTTTTAGAAGTAATAAACGAATACAGTAAAGTTGCAGGATACAAAATCAACATACAAAAATCAGTTGCACTTCTGTACACTAACAACGAAGTAGCAGAAAGAGAAATTAAGAATACAATCCCATTTACAATTGCAACAAAAAGGATAAAATACCTAGGAATAAACTTAACCAAAGAGGTGAAAGATCTGTACACTGAAAGATATAAAACATTGCTGAAAGAAATTGAAGAAGACACAAAGAAATGGAAAGATATTCCGTGCTCTTGGATTGGAAGAATTAACATAGTTAAGACGTCCATACTTCCTAAAGCAATCTATAGATTCAATGCAATCCCTATCAAAGTTCCAACAACATTTCTCACAGAAATAGAACAAAGAATCCTAAAATTTATATGGAACAACAAAAGACCCCAAATAGCTAAAGGAATCCTGAGAAAAAGGAACAAAGCTGGAGGTACCACACTCCCTGATTTCAAAATATACTACAAAGCTATAGTAACCAAAACAGCATGGTACTGGCACAAAAACAGACACAGAGATCAATGGAATAGAATTGAAAGCCCAGAAACAAACCCACACATCTATGGACAGCTAATCTTCGACAAAGGAGCCAAGAACATGCAATGGAGAAAGGAAAGACTCTTCAACAAATGGTGCTGGGAAAACTGGACAGCCACATGCAAAAAAATGAAAGTAGACCCTTACCTTACCCCATACACAAAAATTAACTCAAAATGGATTAAAGCCTTGAATGTAAGACCTGAAACCATGAAACTTCTAGAAGAAAGCATAGGCAGTAAGCTCTTCAACATCGGTCTTAGCAACATATTTTCAAGCACCGTGTCTGACCAGGCAAGAGAAACAATAGAAAAAATAAACAAATGGGACTACATCAAACTAAAATCTTCTGCACAGCAAAGGAAACCATCAACACAATGAAAAGACAACCTAACGATTGGGAGAAGATATTCGCAAACCATACATCTGATAAGGGGTTAATCTCCAAAATATATATAAAGAACTCATGCATCTCAACAGCAAGAAAACTATCAACCCAATTAAAAAATGGGCAAAAGACCTGAACAGACATTTCGCCAAAGAAGATATGCAGATGGCCAACAGGCACGTGAAGAGATGTTCAACATCATTAGCTATCAGGGAAACGCAAATCAAAACTACGATGAGATATCACCTCACACCCGTCGGAATGGCTGTAATTAACAAGACAGGAAACAACAAGTGTTGGAGAGGATATGGAGAGAAGGAAACACTCATACACTGCTGGTGGGAGTGCAAACTGGTGCAGCCACTGTGGAAAACAGTATGGTGAATTCCTCAAAAAATCAAGGATAGAACTACCATATGATCCAGCTATTCCACTGCTGGGTATTTATCCAAAGAAGGTGAAAACACCAATGCATAAAGAAACATGCACCCCTGTGTTCATTGCAGCGTTATTCACAATAGCCAAGACTTGGAAGCAACCTAAGCGCCCATCAAGGGACGAATGGATAAAGAAGATGTGGTATATATACACAATGGGATACTACTCAGCCATAAGAAACGATGAAATCCAGCCATTTGTGACAACATGGCTGGACACTGAGGGTATTATGCAAAGTGAAACAAGGCAGAGAGAGAAGGTCAAATACCGTATGATCTCACTCATTAAAGTAGTAGATAATAACAACAACAAACGAACACATAGAGACAGAGATTGGATTGGTGGTTACCAGAGGGTGGGAGGGAGGGAGGAGGGCAAAAGGGATAATTAGGCACATGTGTGTGGGGCTGGATTGTAATTAGTATTTGGGTGGTGAACATGAGAACGTGATGTAATCCATGCAGAAATAGAAGTATAATGATGTACACTTGAAATTTATACAATATTATAAACCAATGTCACCACAATAAACAACCACAGCAAAAGAAGATTTAAAAAACTGTCTTGACATGAGTACAGCCATGTTTGGCCGCTCCATTGACCTACAGCCACGAGCACAAAAAGAAATATAAAAGCTGCTTTCTGCGTGGTGGGAACTGGCCCTTCTCCCACAGAGATAGTTGCAATGTGTAAAAATTTCAAGGCCCTTCGGGCGCCACAGCCTGGGGCAGACTGGCCATCTGTGCTGGGCTAGGATGATAACCAGGGTAAACAATGCACGTACACAACTGCTAGGCTGGGACGACAGCCAGGAGACTCAGGGCACGTATGCCACTGATAACCATTTGTGCATGGGAACACTGAATGCTTGCTCTGTAAAAGCTCTGTAACTGCTTACTCTGGGAATTATTGATGCTATAAAAAACTGCTGGAAACTGAGGCCTGGTGAGAGTTCCACCTGTGGAAGGGACACCTTGCCCAGGACATGTGATCCCCGCCCAGCCGTGTCGATTGAAAGGACTCTCCCGGCGGTGGGGCGTGGATGTTGTGAGTAATTGATTTGTTGTGAAGTAATTGATTTGTTGTGAATAATTGATTTGATGTGTTCTCTCTTCGGTCAACCTGGTGTTTCTCTTTCTGGTTGATTTATGTCATTTCCCTTCAGTCGATGTGGATGTTTTCCCTTTCCAGTCAATCTGATGTTTTTCCCTCTTAACATTTGACCTATTCAGATGTGTTTGTGGACTACGGCCTTTACTCTCCTCTATATAATAAAATATACCTTCAGTCCATTTGCTTGGAGTGGAAAGTTTCTTTTACATCTCCAATCGAATCCCTGAACCTCTCATTACAAAAACCCAAAAACAAATTCATATACACGGAGAAGAGGCGGGGCTTGAGGGTGGGCAAAAGGGTGAAGGTGGTCAAAAGATACCACCTCCACTTATAAAATAAATAAGTCATGCAGATATAATGTACAGCATGGTGACTATAGTTAATAATCCTTTACTGTGTATTTGAAAGTTGCTAAGAGAGTAGATCTTAAGAGTTCTCGCCACGAGAAAAAAAAAATTGTAACTACGTGTAGTGTCGGATGTTACCTACACTTATTGTGGTGATCACTTGAAACCAATCAATGTTATATGTCAATTATATCTCAATTTTTAAAAAAGACATGGCATTTGTAATTTTAAAACTTCTCACAAAGAAACTCTTTCAGAAAATGGAAAAAGAGGGAACGTTCTCTATTTGTTTTACAGGGAGAGCAATACTTTTTTACCAAAACTTAACAAGGATGTTCCTAGAAAGAGAAACCAAAGGCAATCTTCCTTATGAACATGAATGCAATAAAGATTATGGCAGATATCATAGGAGAATATTTTCATGACCTTGCAGTATAGGAAGACTGTTATTTATAATAGTAAGTTTAGATGTCTACTATCAACAGTTGGATTCAACATTGTACTGCAGATTTAGCTTATGTAATAGTCAATCTATTTTTAAAAGATGTAAAGATTGGAGGTGAAAAAATAAAGCTATATTATTAAGAAACAGCGTTATCTTATATGCAGGAAATCCAAAAGACCTACAGATAAATAACTTGGTGAATAAGTTTCAAATTATTTGGTAAGGTTTCTAGATATGTCAATATGCAAATGCTAATTAGACTCCTACCTGTCACCAAAAGACAATTAGAAAAATTCACATTACAACAGTATAAAAATTATCACATACCTAGGAATAAATCCTGCAAAAGGTGTGCAAGATCTCACTATATAAAACCATCAAAAATTATTGTGAAAAGTTAAAAATATAAAAGGTAGAATATTCATGGATTGGACATGTCAAGATTCAAAGATGTCAATTGTTCCCAGGTTGGTTCATATATTCAATGCAATCCCTATAGAAATAGAAGAAGTTTATTTGGGATAACTAAGAAAGCAATTCGAAGTTTTTGGAACTGCAAAGGCCTAGGGTAAGCCAAGATCGTTTTAAAGAAGAAAGTAGGATAGCCAAACTGAATATACAGCGACAATAATGTACAGAGTGTATTATTGGCTCAAGACTAGAAAAAAAATAGACCAATGAAGAAAACACAGGGAGTACAGAAACAGAACTATTCGTGTTGGATGATTTATGATAAGGGTGACCCTGCAGGGTAGTGGGCAAGTATGGACTTTACAATAAATGGTCTAAGTAAACTGGATATCTGTATGGGGGGAAAAAAGAATTTTGACCCTACTTCATCCCATATACAAACATCAGTCCTAATGTCCTGGAAATCTAAATGCGAGGGCAGTAACAATAACGAATCTAGAAGACCACATAGAAGACTTTCTTCATAACTTGGAATACAGATAGACTTGTATACCAAATAAAAATAAATCTGTTTTAACTATATTTGTGGTTCAAATGTAAAATTACCCATCAAAATCATATAAAAGTACAATCATTAAAATCTAATTAGTCAAAATACTTAGCATTCTAATATGCTATTTCATAATAGGAAAACATCAAAACAATACATTCAATTTTTAATCTAAAGGAGTCACCATACTCTTTAAACTCTTCTTCTATATTCAAAGTAATATTGTTTTAAACCACGCTCAAAATAATGGCCTAAGACACTGAAAAGTTCTCAAAACCAAAGAATTTAATGATGTTCAGTATGTTCTAGGTACTTGGTAGGGAACTATATTCATATTTTTAAAACAAGTTTTTAAACAAGCTTTAAAACAAATGAGACTCATTCATGATGGCAATGCCAAATCTTATAACATATTTTTGTGAACCACAAAAATCTTAAATATATATTTACTCTAATAAGCTAGAGAATCAATATAATTCCATGTACTATTTTACTATAATATACTATAAAATAAATGCAAAGATTCTATACCTACACTCTGTTTAAATAACTGTACATCTCTTTTGAAATATGTTTCTTAGACAGAGCTATGGATGCTCCAAACTCTGGTAAAAAAAAAAAAAGTTTTTGAATTAAAATAAAAAATTTAAAGAGACTTATTCTAGCAAGAAGTTCACCGAATTAGTACGTTGTACTCTACTGACCATTTTCCAAATCAGAAACTATGCTTCTAATTTTTTTCAAATGCTAACTTTCTTAGCACTTGAACTAAGCCAAAGCCTTTTCCTCAACTTTTTTTTTATTTTGAAAATTTTAAACCTACAGAAAATTATTGACTATAGTGTTATAAAAACTCATATACTCTTTTTCCAGATCCAACAGTTAACACTCGGCTACTGTGTCAAGCCCCCACTCTTACCCCACCTCCTTGGCTCACTTCGCACTTCTTTGTAATTTTTTTGGCTGAAACATCTGTGTAGTTACAGACATTATGACACTTCACCCCCAAGTACTTCAGCACATATCTCCTAAGAAATAGGAGACATTTTCCTACATAACCATAATAAAACTATCACACCAAAAAGACATTATAGTAGGCATAACGTTATCTACAATATAGCCAAATTCAAAGTTCCTCAGTCGACCCAATAATGTCCCTTTTAGCAGTTTTAGAATCAGCTTGCCAGTATCTACAAAAATGTCTTCTGGGAGATGACTGGGATTGCATTTAACCTTTAGCTAATTTGAGGAGAACAGACATCTTGGCCATAGTAAGTCTTCTGGTAATGAACACAATATCTCTCCCAATTCATTTAGGTGATATAGAGGGTTTTGAGCTGAGACAGGACCTGACCTACCGTATGACGATAGACTCTAGCGGGGCAGTGGTGGAAGCAGGGACAATTGAGGAGACTATTCCTGTAATCCTAGCATGAAATGATGCTATTAAAGGGTTAGCAGTGACGATACTTTGAAGAGGTCAGTTCTGGATGTATTCTGAAGGTAGAACCAGCAGTGTAAGGGTACTTGTTTCCCCACCTCCTTGCGGATAGAATGTGCTGTCAAACTTTTTTAGAATTTTGCCAATGCAATTATTTTAAAAAGGGTGTCTCAATGTAGTTTTTCTCAGAATTCTTTTATCGTGAGTGACGTAAAACATAATTTTATATTTGTGGCCCGTTTGTATTTCTTCTTTGGTGTACTGTACTCGTGCAACACATTTTCTTACTATTTTGTTGATCTTTTACTTGTCAATGCCTAGTAACCCTTAATATGTTATGGAGACTGGTCTTTTACGTGTAATGAATTGTAACTCCCTTCCTAATTTGTAGTTTAGATTTCAACCTTGCTTCTGATTGTTTTCTTTGCCATAAAGAAGACTTTGATTTTCATAATGAAACATTTAACGGTCTTTCCTTGTATAGTTAGCCAGTGTCTACATAAGTTGTTAAAGAATCCTTCCATGTTATCTTCTAACGCTTGATTCATTTTATTTTACTTACTTTACATTTTAGACACTAACCCATTTGAAGCTTATTCTGCCATACAGCATGAAGATCTAACTTCCTTTTCCCAGATGGCTACCAAATTATCCCTATGACATTTGC